>NC_134830.1:145513413-145588068 GCF_004210375.1 Tachypleus tridentatus
GTTGTTAGACTCAACCACGGATTTGAGTAGAGCTTTGAAAGATGAAAATAAGAAAAGGTAAAATAAAAATAAAAACTTTTTCCATTTAATATGGAAATTGTGAACACTATGAAATTAGCCTAAATATTAGCTGGTCAAAGTTTAAGACCATACCAAAAAAAAGTCCTAAACAGGGTAGGAAATGCTCAATAAGAGGTCTTAATCGTGAGTTTCATGGCCGTCATTGCGAATAACTGCAAACATTTGCTTTGGCATGGTCGATATAAGCGTTTGCAGAAGGCTGGCTGGTATATTATTCCAAATGGTGAAGATGGCTTCACGAAGGTCATGCACTGTTTGGAATTGACGTCCATTTCTATAGACTTCCCTTGCCATCCACCCCCAAACATTTTCAATGGAGTTCAGTTCGGGCGAACGCATCGGATGGTCCAAAACAAACACGTTTTTCGCCATGAAAAGTCCTTTGTCCTGCGGGCATTGTAGATTGCAGCGTTGTCCTGCTGAAAGATCCAGTCATTTCCACACAAGCGAGGGCAGTCAGTCAATAAGGGTACTCTCCAACATGCCAACGTAACCAGCCGCCGTTTGACGTCCCTGTATAACCTGAAGCTCCATTATTCCATGGAAAAAAAAAAGTACCCCATATCATGATGGAACCTCCTCCACTGTGTCGTATAGAAAATGTCTCTGGTTGGATATCCTTATTGTGCCAGTAATGTTGGAAGCCATCTGGGCCATCGAGGTTAAATTTTTCTCATCAGAGAACAAAACCTTCGTCCACTTTTCTACGTCCCATGTTTGGTGCTTCTCAGCAAAGTTTAACCGAGCTGTTTCACGGTGTGGAAGGAGGCGTGGCCTTTGAAGACGTTTACGGTTTTTAAATCTTTCTCTCGTAGGTGCCATCTTATTGTTTTGAGCTGCATTCTGCGTCCGTAAGGGTCTTAATCTGTGTCTCTTGCCAGACAACCCGTCGAATCCTCCTGCTCAACGTCAGCGAAAATTTCTTGGGTCGACCACTTGAAATTCTCGTTCCGTATTCCTCAGGGTCTTTTAAGAAATTTGCAACAGCAGTTTTATTAGGCCAATCTCACCAGCGATGGCACGTTGAGAGAGATCTTGCTTTTACTGTTCGACAATTCTGCCACATTCAAACTCTGTCAATGTTTTAGTCTTTGCCATGTTTTTTACCCAATGTAACACAGGAGATGTCAGTGGGAGATGTTGACAACGCTAATGCTTAAACACAAATGACTAAATTTCTTTATGTGTTTACCGATTAACGCTCTGTTTCAGTATGGTCTTAAACTTTTGACCAGCTAGTATTTAGGCTAATTTCATAGTGTTCACAATTTCCATATTAAATGCTAAAAAAGTTTTTATTTTTATTTTCCCCTTTTCTTATTTTCATCTTTCGAAGCTCTACTCAAATAAGTGGTTGAGTCTAACAATTCAAAATTCATAATTTTTCTTTATGTTGATTGGTCTTAAGATTTTGGCCAGCAATGTATTAGTATAATTAATTACATGTGTCATAAAACTGTAGTTATTCTTCGTCAGTTAGGCCTGGTATGGCCTGCGCGTAAGGCGCAAGGACTCGTAATCCGAAGGTCGCGGGTTCGTGCCCGCGTCGCGCCAAACATGCTCACCCTCCCTAGCCGTGGGGGCGTTATAATGTGACGGTCAATCCCACCATTCGTTGGTAAAAGAGTAGCCCAAGAGTTGGCGGTCGGTGGTGATGACTAGCTGCCTTCCCTCTAGTCTTACACTGCTGAATTGGGGAGGGCTAGCACAGATAGCCCTCGAGTGGCTTTGTGCGAAATTCCAAAACAAACAAACAATCTTCGTCAGTTTGGAAAAAGCGTTCACACCATTACGATTGTTTGATTATCGGAATTTTTATCTATATCATCTAATTTAGGCCTAAAACTGAAATTTTGTAACTTCAACTGTTTCACTGTGCAAATCACAACACTTATTAAATATCTTTACAATCGTTTAATTTTTTTTTTTTTTTCCTGGTAATTTTTAATTTATAAAAATCTATTACTTTGTATTTAGTGTTTACTTTCAAAAGCTTTTTTACACGAAAACATGATAATAGAACATATATTACATAAAACATAATATTATGCTCCTTTTTAAAATGATTAGATCGGTAGGTTTTCTTCTTTTCCTTTACTTTTCATATAAGCTGGGAGTAGTCAAATGATTAGTATGCTCAGGCCAGTGAATCTGAGAGTTTATGGCTCGAGTCCCATTGCTGGAAAAATACACGCCACAGTTTGAGGCCATGGGTGTGCTATAAGAGTGATTATCAAATAGAACTCTTCAATCAAATTAAAGAAGTCCAAGAGTTGGCGGTGGGTACTATTAACTAGCTGCCTTTTATTTGTCGGTTCAGAATTAGGGATGACTACACACAGGTAGCCCTTGTACAGCTTTATACGAAATTCTGAAAAACATCTTTTTGTATTCTGTCCATCAATATGTAAGTGATAAGATCACGGACTTTCAATGTTAAAATTCGAGGTTCAATTCCCTTTGGGTGAAAGGAGCATAGACACTACATTTTATATCGTTGAGCTGAAATAATCAAACCTTATATTTTACTTACAGTCTATAATACATACGACAATTCTATTGTCACTGCATTTACAACGAGCGAGTTCAATACATTAAACAACGTGAATTATTTTATCAGACTACGTAAGTGTTTTTTTAATCACATTGTCCAACCTGTTTTGTAACACACGGCGACGCTCTCTTTCATATTCTTTTCTCTCACTAAGGATGGAAAACATAGACGAGTGCAAGTGAAACCAAATACTCGGGAACCTCGTAATGATGTAAGGGTGCAAAGTTTAGAAAGGTATATTTTGAAATTATCTTTCGCGGTTTTATACGTTTTTGGTAGTGGTAGATCGTGTTGATTATGTAGGTAGGTCAAGTACTATGGTTATTTAATTAGTTTTAAATTATGTATTATTTCAGTGTAATCTGAGGGTCGTGGGTTCGAATCCCCGTAATACCAAACATGCTCGTCATTTCAGCCCGTGGAGGCGTTATAAGTGACTGTCGTTCTGACTATTCGTTGGTAAAATAATAGCCCAAGAGTTGGTGGTGGGTGGTGATGACTAGTGGTTTTACTTTAGTCTTACACTGCTAAATTAGTGATGGATAACGGTATTAGCACTTGTGTAGCTTTTAGCGAAATGCAAATCAATCAAACAAATACTTAGGTGCGCTGGCGTCCATCATTTTAAGATTTAATTATTTTAATGCTCACTATTCGTTGTTATTGTTTACTTGGAGTTAAGCACAAAGCTACACAAAGAACTAGTTGTGCTATGTTCACCACGACTATCGAAATCCGGTTTCTAGCAGTATAAGTCCACAGACATACCGTTGCGCCACTAGGGGGCCTCTGTTCGAAGGGTCTGGATTTTATATTGAATTTCCATTATAGTAGGATATACTTTTGTTTTGCGTTCGTTCCTAGTTACTTCTAATACTTTGGTTGAAGATGGCGTTCATTCTGCAAGCTTCGTTTCAACCATTCGAACTCGCATAATTTAAAACTGTACTGAAGGTATAACGAAAAATAATTAACTAAAAGGTATACAAACAGAAGAGCAACTTGTTAAAAAGGTTGGTAAAGAAAATAGGTTTAGCAAAACAGGATTAACAGTGTTTGTAAGCTTGCATTTAACGTGTTAATTTTCTTCATAGTGAAATCGGTTACCAAGTTTACACTTGTTCTGTCATCGTGTTTTTCTTTCTTAACTAAAAAAAAAATTGCTTCAAAGAACGGTTGACTCTATAATCAAAAGCATTTTGTCTGGGAAACAAAACTACTGTAAACAAAGGAACAATAATCGTTTATTCTGTAGAAACGTAAGAGCCACTAATTTTTATTAACTTTAAGTAAGATCTTGCCAGTGAGATTAGAACTAAGTATACTCATCAATGGTGCGTTGTTTGTTTTAGTTTGAATTTCGCGCAAAGCTACATGAGGGCTATCTGCTCTACCCGTCCCTAATTATCCAGTGTAAGACTAGACGGAAGGCAGCTAGTTATCATCACCCACCACCAACTTCTTGGCTACCCTTTTACCAACGAATAGTGGGATTGACCAGAACATAAAACGCCCCCATGGCTGAAAGGGCGAGCATGTTTTGTGTGACGTGGATTAAAAAAGATTCAGTTTAATAACCGATACTAAACACATTGTTTAATACAACATCATTTTAGAAGTTTCAGTTTAATAACCGATCATGAACACATTGTTTAATATTATATCATTTTTTCATCACCAAACGTTTCATACCTACAAATATAGCATAGTTTTGAAATGAAAATACAATATCTGTATACGAAACTTCCATAAAACTGACAGCGAGAAAAAACTTAATTTGAAGATTCATTACGAGAAAAATGTGTATGTAACAAACACCTATATTACTCAAGATGACTAAAATGTCCGCATCCTTTTATCTCTATATATATTACTCAAGATGACTAAAATGTCCGCATCCTTTTCTCTCTCTCTTTCTTTTTTTTTTTTTTTTGTAATTTCAGGGAGAGAAAATTTATCTCTATATCTACTAGGCCCTGCCACCTGCCGGCATTTATAATAATGTCAAAACTCAAAAACTGCGCACGTGCCACGTGCTGATTAAAGCGCAGTTAGTTACCTGTCAGTTAAAATGTGTGACAGCTGTGTGTGTTTTTATGTCACACACAAAGAACAGAAAATACAGTGAGAAGAGATTGGTTCTTGAAGTCAGGACTTACTATTCATGGGTTTTAAGCCTAAATCTATCGGTGCCTTCTACTGTCAAAGCTGCGCTTTACAGTACCTTCATCAATGTTCAAATATATAACACAGGTATGAGACTGTCAGACACACTGAATTAAATGCAAATATGCTAGCCCGTGACGTGATGTCTGTGAAGGACAAAATCCACGAACAACTCTATCTTACAAAACAACGCCTATTTTCTCCTTATTAGGAGTATGGGTACACTCGAAACCCGTGCAAAGAAAAAGAAAAACAGCGCGTGTCTGATGGTTTTAGAGGTTCGTCCTGTAGCTTGAAAACTTGACAGGTAGAATTATTTTATGAACTGATCACTATAAGTCTAATTTTACATTTGTTTTGGTTAAACGTTTAAAAATTGATTAAAAAAATTAACGTCACGCGAGATTTTAACATTCCAGTCAACATCGAAGGCTACATTTAATGTTATAGAATTGTTGCATTAATAATTAACAATACATTCAACACCAGGCAGCGTTAGTCGCACTGCAGACCTTCAACGACACGTTCGCTCAGTTGTCAGCGGTAAGTTTACGGAGTTACTACAGTTAAAAATCTGGGGTTCGATTACCCGCGGTGGACAAAACGAAAATAGCCCAGTGTATATGTGTGTGTGTGTATGTATGTAATTCTAAGCTAAAATCAAACAAAATAATTATTTTATGAAGCGGTAGCACCCCTAGTGGTATTAAATGTGTTTATATAAATTATTAAGTGATCTTTTGATCGCAAGACATGTCTTAAACATTATACATTGCAAACACAGAATAAGTTATAATCCAGATATTTATTATATTATCGTGTGTGTGTTTCTATAACAACAAGACAAAATAAATAAAGTATTTACCACGGTTACTTTTATATTTTTTAGAGAGGTCGCTCTTCCTAATTCTTTGATAATTCGCTCGTGGGTGATTTTAATTTAAACTCACAACATTACGTAAACGTTTCTTAGCATATCTTTTTAACTATTGGTTACATTTAGAAACGCACCCTAAAGAGAAAGTAAATACCAGAACCTGAAGTCGTACATTTACAAAAAACTTTAAATCAACACTCTTAATTGCTATGCCATTATAATGTTTTGTACTTCTAAATGTAACAAATCTTTTCTGTTTAAATTAATAATAATGTTCAAGATCAGGTGTTTGATGATAAAAAATCGCTTTTTCTTAACATCCATCAGAAATCTGAAAACACAAAAATTCATTACCTGGAAGAAATAAGCAAATAACTTATAATAGTTACTTCACGTTTGTTTTGACACGAGATAAACTCAATTTCAACATGGTGAAAGTAGCAGAGAAATTACATTCTGTAAAAAAAATTGTAGTTAAGCGTATGCAAGATGTTAGTGTCTTTACGACAGTGAATTAGGCGTGGCCTAGTAATTAGCTTAGTGGGATGCGGATCGGAAGGTTCAAGGTTCGAGCACGGTATACTTATGAACATGCTCTTCAGGTGGAAAGGTTTGTTCGTAACAACTATGATAGCCCCTTCTTTCGGCTAAGATTATCCGTGAAGACAGTAGGTGCTGTTGACTTATTGACTTCCTCTCTCTCTCTCTCGGGTTCGAATACCGATCGCAACAAACATGCTCGCCCTTTCAGCTGTGGGGGCATTATAATGTTATGGTCAATCCCATTATTCGTTGGTAAAAGAGTAGCCCAAGAATTGGCGGTGGATGATGATGATTAGCTGCCTTCCCTCTAGTCTTACACTACTAAATTAGGGACGGCTAGTACAGATAGTCCTCGAGTAGCTTTGTGCGAAATTCAAAAAACAAACAATTTCTCTCTCTTTTCTTTTTTTTTCTTCTGATCATGAGATTATAGAGTACAAACAAGAGGCGGACTGACCATAGATAGCACCACCTGATCTCAAGTGAAAGAAAAAAGGAGCATATAAAAGCAACGTAATACTTAAGTCTGTAAAACTACTGCCAGTTATTAATAGACAATAAATATTCTCAACGAGTATACATCGTTATGACCTGGCTTCTAAATCAATAGGGTGTGGTTCGTACACAATAACCGATCCGTCTGTTACATTAAGTCTGTATTACCTATGTTGACCTCCCCTCTATCGTACATTTTCATTGGTGAAAGAGTTGTTTAAAGGTTTGCAGTGGGTCGTGTTGACAAACTCCTTTCACCGTAGTCTATCGCTACTAAATTAAGGGCAGCTAGCAGAGGTAGCCCTAAAGTAGTTTTGCATGGAATTCAACAAAAATTAACAAACATTTTGCGTTTCTGGCAGCTGCATCTACACGCACACCAGGTTATAAATTGCAAGACTTTCAATACACGTGTAGGTGGTAGTTATTATTAGCTCTCTGTCCGAGTGCGCTGAAGTGTTACAATTATCAGTGCTAGAAATAGTTCATACCTTTTGTTTAGTCCCCGTATGTTTACTGAATGTGACAAATACAGAACGTGCTTCTGTATTTACGAGATGTAATGTTTAGGCCATATTTAAATCAACATTTAATTACAAATGTTCATAAATTACTTATCAACTGTTAAAAAGCTACGTAAAATACTGCAAGATATTTTTTAAACTTTAATGTTTCTCTTTGTTTTCCTAGCAAGAGGATACAATAAAAAAATATTTCCAAGATTTGAGTCTTGCAACTGTTGCCATCTATTGCCAAACAAATGAACAACTTTGAGTTATAAAGTTCATCATGGAAATTCTAAAAAAGATTTACTTTTTCATTGTTTTTTTGTTTTTTGCAGTACTATAAAAACTGCAGATATAAATTTAGCAATGATACAAGAATAATATATTCATTTCTATTTTATCTCATGAACTCTCTTGAATCAAGAGAGCGCGCGGTAGCATCTCAAATCTCAAAACCAAGGGTAGCATCAGTTTTGCCAACACTGGTTGAAAACAAAAAAACCCTTCGCCTAAACAAATTGTTATATCGATTTATTACTTACTTCGGTATGTTATAATACCTTATAGTTGTCAAGAGTATAAATTAACCTTCTTTACTTAAAAAAGTAAAATTTTCTAACAGCAATCATGTAAAAGTTCCAAGTTAAGAAACGATGAAAACAACGTTTGTGCTTGATTTAAAAAAAAAAAAACAGCCACACATGATCGCCATAACTTTATATCCTCCATGATTTCACCACAATTTTATATGTAATCCAGTATTTAACCTCCAGATCCTTCACTATGGAAACAAACGTGTGCCAGGTGTACTTTGTGCTCAATCATTCGATCGTATTTACTTTTCTTTTTACAAAGCTCTAAGTCATATACAGAATTTGGTTGTACAAAATTCATAAACCTTCACTATACTCTCAAACAATTCTCCATGAAAATCTCCAGATGCAGTTTGGCATTTTACTTCTTGAACTTATGCGATAAAATCGTCAATAGCTATAGTAAATCATCAAGAACTGCATCAGCCAGTAACCAGCTATGTTTATTATCACTATAGTTGGTTTGTTTAGAATTAAGCACAGAGCTACACAATGGGCTACCTGTGCTCTGCCAACTACAGATATCAAAACCCAGTTTCTAGCGATGTGTGTCTGCAGATATGCCGCTGTGCCACTGGGGGGGCAAAAGATAAGGGAACGAGACTGCATACGTTGTAGACATTACTTACTCAAACTATAATCCTTAATCTGACTTCACCAAATAAACTTTAAGTACAGTATGGGTCCAAAATAGACATTTACAACTTTTTAAATTCCTAATTTTCTTTGTACCGGCATGGCCAAGCGTGTTAAGGCGTGCGACTCGTAATCTGAGGGTCGCGGGTTCGCATCCCCGTCGCGCCAAACATGCTCGCCCTCCCAGCCGTGGGGGCGTTATAATGTGACGGTCAATCCTACTATTCGTTGGTAAAAAAAATAGCCCAAGAGTTGGCGGTGATGACTAACTGCCTTCCCTCTAGTCTTACACTGCTAAATTAGGGACGGCTAGCACAGATAGCCCTCGAGTAGCTTTGTGCGAAATTCCAAAAAACAAACAATTTTGTGCTTATGACTATAACTATAGCCTCCCAGTGGCACAACAGCATGTCTGCAGACTCGCTCCGTTAGAAACCGGGTTTCGATATCTGTAGTTGGCAGAGTACAGGTAGCCCATTGTGTAGTTTTGTGCTTAATTCTAAACAAACAAACCTTTACTCTTTTAGGTTTTTTTTTCATTTGCATAACTTATGACTCGGTTTAACAAAAATATTTTTGTCATTGTATGCCGGGGTATCATAACCACGGCGAACCCGCATGCGATATTTTTTTGAATTAAAACAAAGATATAATTCACAGGTTGTAAATTAAAACTATAACAAGTTTTTAGAAGAATGCAGGACGACATAGTAATCAGTTATTATTCCCTAAAGGAAATATATCGTAATAAAATATTTCTGAATTTTTCAAGCTGCGATTTCCTACAAAAATATTTTACCTGCGGAAGCTATAGAGAGTTCGTTTAAAGTTTCATATAATTTCATCCAGTAATTTGTTCATATTTTGTTTTGCAAAGCAATAACCCAGACAACATTCGAACGCATGAGTTGATTTCGCACTTGGTTCTCAATTAACAACTATATTAGTCAGATTTTCTACTGTTTCTCCACCTATCTCGTTTTTTGTTTTTAAAAGATAGAAAGTTTAGACGATAGATGTCACCAATTTATCTTACGTAGTTGTTTCTTTTTTAAGTAAAAAATGCAAAAATTACTATTCAAATCAAATTAGTATGAAAAATGTCGTAGATAATTCACTGTGTACATATTCTCTTCATTAGCTGAAATAAGACAAGCATTGTTGTTGTTACAGAGATAAACAAAAGGCATAAAGCAGAAAAGAAACTCAAGAAAGATCTTAATTTACAAACCGAACATTTACTAAAATCTAGAATGGCGAATAACAGTATATTTTTTGACAACTACTTAAGCCATCTGCTGTCATTCCTAACTTTGAACAATCCACCACAAAGAAAGCAGACAGTCAGCAAAACCTACGTTACGGGACAAACCTTCTCTTCTAATAACGTTTTCACTGCTTAAAATGCAAGGAATATTTCGTGCTATAGCACGGACTGGGAACCTGTTCGCTCGCTTTGTGTACAATCGAAAGTTCTACCACCAGACCAAACTACATGATAACTAATAGACATACTTACAATGTAAAAGTATGAATTCGTCCGATTTTCCCTTGATCTCGTTGGCAATACCTTATTTCATAGAACGTTTTATTGGTGGTGTTAAACTGAACAAGGCTACTCAAGGACATATCAACTCCACCCACACATAAATAAAACATGCTCGCCCTTTCAGTCGTGGGAGCGTTATAATGTGACGGTCAATTCCACTATTCGTTGGCAAGAGAGTAGGTAAACATTTGGCAATGGGTGATAATGACTAGCTGCCTTCCTGTTAATCTTTCGCTGCTAAATTAGGGGCAGCTAGCACAGACAGCCCTCATGTAGCTTTGCAAGAAAAAACGCTTGTACTTGTTTTTTCAAAGTTGACTGTACAAACCTTATAAAACCAGTTAATAATAACTATTTTTTATTTCCAAAGTAAACAAATAGAGAAAGAAACGTGTCGAAACGTGTTTTGCAAACCTATACTTTTATTAATCACAATGCAAGTTCTCAACAGTTTTATGATACACAAAAAAGTGCCCTGTTTCTAAATCACAAGATCAGGTTTATTTTATGAACTAATTAAATCTGTCTAGTTTTATTTGTATTCAAAAGTCAGCTTTATATTTAACCTACAAAAAACTTTAGTTTTCATTCTGCATTTTTCATAAATGCCATAAAGTGTACTGAACATTTAACATTACATCATATTTAAATGTTGATTTTATAAAGTGTACTGAACATTTAACATTACATCATATTTAGCACAACAGAATGTCGATTTTATACCTCCGTATTGTTTGTTTGTTTAGAAGTAAACACAAAGCCACACAATGGACTATCTGTGCTCTGCCCACCACAGGTATCAAAACAGAGTTTTTAGCATCACAAGTCAGCAGACATACTGCTGTGCCACTGGGGAGCCATAACTCCGTATTTTGTAAAAATGAGTAAAACTTCTTTAATTCCTTTTACATATCAAAAGCATCGTGCGTGTTACTTATTTAACTATATGCTTTAATAACTGCAAATATACATTTCTCTGAAGTCAGGAAAGAATTTAATAAAAATATATCTTGTCTTTTCATCAGAATAATCTCCCTACAAATATCGCTACATTACAATTCAAGGTGTGTACACTAGAAATACTACATTTACATCTTCTACAATGTGGAACCACGTTTATAGAGAGAGCATCCTTCATATTTGGGTTTTTCTGACAGCACAAGGTTCTGAATGTCACCCATCTTTCATCTTCTTTGTCATTTGTTACTCATGCTGATGCAATTCCTGAAACAAAAGAGAATGTTCTTAAGTACCGTTTGTGAACTGAAAATATAATCAAACAAAATAAGATACCTATAGACACATATTTTACTTCTAAAAAGTCATTCTTTAATAGCTGTATAAAGTACATTACCTAAGATGTCCACGTGCAATGTCATTTGGCAACAATGCGCCATTATTCAATTTCTGTAGTGGATACTAGTGTATAGAAGACATATTAATGCTAGAAATAAACGACCTTATAACACCAAGATGTTATTTAATTATACTCTTGACCATTTCACGTCTTCACTAAAACACAAACCAAAATTGACAGTACAAAGCTTCAAGTGGTTCAAGTAATAACTTATGTTCAAATCTATAAAGTGTATTAGTAGAGTGTCAAGTTTTTATTGTTGAAAGAAAACTCCTGTTAAAGTAATTAACTAATACCTACAATAAACAAAAATTCTATAAAGATTACAGAGTGGAATCAGAAAAAAGAAGGGATAAAAATAAAATATTATCATAGGTGTCATCCTTTGTCTATACTCCTCTGTGATCACAGCTTATTTGAATTTTGGTGAATATATGTACAGAGAATAGTGTTTATGTCATGCATTGCTTGTCCCTGATTAATTACAAAATGGTTTTCAACTGTACTTTGACAATGTTGTATATATGGAACGTCAATATGTTCTATCTTCACAGAGTACACTGACACTGATAGAAAATTCAGGGAAGCTCTCTTCAAACAACTACAGCTACAGATGGATAGTATGACACCTATAATATTTTATTTTTATCATCCTTGATAAAACTACCATTTACTTCAGGTAATTGTTTCAACAGCGCTTTTCTTTCAACAATAAACTTTACTGATTAATATGTCAAAAACACATTGTAATAAATGTACATTGTAGATTTAAATAGAAGTTATTTATTTAAACCATCTGAAGCTTTGTATTGTCATTTTTTATTTGTGTTTTAGCAAGCACTCATGAAGAAGTGAAACGGTTGACTGTTTGATTAAACAAGAACATTTTGGTGTTACAAGGTTGTTTATTTCTAGTATTAACAGTGAAAGTACGTCAGTTTTGTTGTCGTATCCCAGATATCCTTCTTATTTTGTGATTATGTTTACAAACACACTTTTAGCTTATCTTAAACATTTTGAAATATTTTTCCAGAATATAACAATAATGGTGTTATTCTTGACTTTGATTCAATCTAAATGCTATAAGAATGAACAAATATCGTTATCTGTTAAATAATTCTAAGCAAAAATCAATCAATTTATACAATAGAATTGTTATCTAAGTACACAATACCTTGTGAAGAGCATTTTGCAAAAAATTGTCAAAGTTGTGTGACATTTCAAACCAAATTAAAAAAGAAAGACAACATGTATAGATTTAAAACTTGTCTGTATGAACACACAAGTTATTTTAAAAAGCTTTATAGGAATTGTTTTTAATGATGTATATAATCCTCTCATGGTCAGTTTGTGTACCCACCTCTTTGTTGTCTACACTGTTGTAAAACCTCCCTAAAACCTTCACAGAGTAAGGTCTTGGTGGTTCTGAGTGCAGTCTAGAAACTGTTTTAGTTCTAACTGACAAAGCCCAGAATCTTGGTTTGGTTGCTGTGGTTGTTGTATTGGTTGTGGTTGTTGCTGAGCTGGCTCAGATGACTGACTTCCTCCAAAAGCCCCAGTAAGGGCATGGCCAACTGTGTGTCCCTTAAAGTTAAAAAAAAAAGAAGAAACCAAAATGTTAGCTTAATAAATTCCACTACACCATTTTGTTATTTGTTTTAAGAGTTACTAAATCCATACTTTCTGTCTACCTGTACTTTTACAAATATAAGTTTGGGTTGCTATGTTTTATGCATACAGTGTACCCGTGTCAAACATTAGCCTATTTTCCTAAGTAAAGAAAAGAAACTGACAGTTGAGCACATTTTAGTAAGTAAAAACCATAGGATTTTGTACTAAATTTGTCAGAAACTTTGTGACAATACAATGATTGTCCATTTTCAAACTCAAATCTTCCTACTAACAAAAACATTAGGACATACAAAAGATTAGGGAAATACAAGGCCATTTGATCAGTGATGTTGAGACCATTTGGGCTATCAACCCCCCCCCCAAAAAAAAAAAAAAAAACAACACAAAATACAATGAACTAAAACAAAATTCTTCATGTCAGTGCACCTGTTCAATGAATATTTTAAACAAAATAAACCTTAAAATGTTTGCAGTTCCATAATAAATTAAGTATAAAGATAAAACAAACTAAACATTTAAGATGTGCCTAGGATAGTCAGTGTCAAAAACTTGCATGCCACAAGACAATTTAGCTTTGAAACAATTTTCCATTACCTGCCAGTGTGTTACATGATCCATAGCTAAAAGTTTGTCATGACCTATTGGTGTGGCACATGGCAGCAAACATGTTAAGCAAACACTGTCTCCTCAGGAAGATCATTCTTTAAGTTGACTTTATTTTCATATGTAAACATAAATCTAGATATAGAATTTCAAACCTCGAAATATGTGTTATCTTCATTGTTCACATTCCAAACAAACAGACCCTCAGTAGGTCTATTATTATTAGAACCATAACAAACTTTCATGTGTGCATTAAACTCAAGTTATTTTACAGTCTTGAAAACTAAGTTCACAATTTAGTCTTTTAATAAGTCAAAACGTTCTAAAAACCATGTGTCATTCTACAAATTTGTTTGTTCAAAAAAGCACAAAGCCACACAATGGGTTACCCGTGCTCTACCCAGCACGATATCAAAACCCAGTTTTAAGTCTGTAGACATTGGGAGCTTATAAACTTGTAACAGCATTTTGAAATTAAAACTGCTAATAGTCATATGCTTAAGTAAAGCATGTTTAATTTGTACCAGTATTATTCATAAGGCAGCATTAAATACATTCACTGTTTTGATCACATTTGTTTTAGAACTATATGAAATACAACAGATTTAAACATGGACTCACATTTGGATTCTACCTAACAACAGTAAATAACCTCAGTCTCTACCTTCCTTTTTATCATATTTTACACACTATCTTATTACCACAGTTTACTTCCTTGTTCCTTCCTTTTGTGTCTTACATTATCTTCCATCTGACTTTGTTACTATGACATTAATCATGACAAAAACTAGTGTTTATGATTAGTTGGTTACACAGGTCTCAAGCACCATAACTCTCAAATAGTTTTACTGTAAAACAATTTTTAATTAGTGAGGGAAAGAAAGAAGTTGATAAAACTTAGTTTTGTTGAAATGCAACACTGTTAGAACCTACCAGCTTTCTTGTGTTAGAGTCAGGTCCAGGTTTATTATACCTTTGAAATCTTTGATCAGTTTTACAGAAAGCATGAAAAGAACACTACATTTTTCTGCAATGAATACAATTCTGTAATACATTATTGAAAGATTTTAGAGACTGTGGTGTGCAACTCCTGTGCCCATCCCTAGTTTGGCACTGGCCTTGGTGAGTATTACTGTTTAATCATATACCTGAGGATAGTGTTACAATTTGTTTTTAATTAAATTAGATAAGGGGGAATATGCAGGTTCTGAACTTTATACTTTACCAATACTGTCAATAAGTTGTCCTTCCTTTGTATGCATATCCAAGAAAGAGAGGTTTTAGGGCCTAATGATTTGGAGGAGTTGTACATACATTTATAATGTCTCACCTCTCCAGATACAAATTGTTGTACAGCTATTCAAGATAAATGTATTATTTAATGCCTTTCAAGATATGCTGTATTGTGTGTGTGTGTGTGTGTGTGTGTGTGTGTGTAGACACACACATACACACAAACAAAAAGCAAGATGAACATAGTTAACTCACCACTGCTGAACCAACAGCTACACCAGCAGCCGTACTTGCCATCTGAGCAAACAACCCTGGCTGCTGTGGTTGTGAAACTGTCATTTGACTAGGTTGTTGAGGAGCTGGTACTGCTTGATGTTGCTGAGGTGTTGTAGAAGGTGCTTGATTTCTTGAAACTGAAGAGCTGTAAATGTAGTTTAACTCATCAGACATGTGGTAAGACTGTTCATATTTGTAACACCAATTTCATTCCTTCTTAGCAAAAGTTAGAAAAATTCAATAAACTTGTACACTTATTAACACAAACCACAACATAATTAAACTAGCATTAAGTAAGCTATCCATTCTTACAGTCCTTCTTGGGAAGACAATAGTTGACATTTCCTAAGGTAGCCAGTCAACCCTTCGTTATAAAGTTATAAATCCAATAACACATCACAATATTCAGCCAGCTCAAAAGATGTAGGTTAACTGACACAATAAGACAGCAATCAAATATAACCTTCATAATATTTACAATAATAAAATAGAATCAATAAACTTAAATATAATAAACATGCCTAAGAATAGTTATTTAAAGAACACAAAACATTAGAGTACCCCTTACTTTTATATGGACCATATGAATTTATATCCTACTCTAATCATATAATATATCTTATTATTAAAGTTTAAACAGGGAACTTAATTTCATTAACAAAAATTTAATGTTAAAATTCTTAGCAGCATCATTAATGATGGTAACCTTAAAAGTAATCCTGTTTATGATTTAAAAAAACAGACAAACAGAACCTGGAAGTGTATTACTGAAATAAAACAGATTATCACGTGATAAGATTGACAAGTCGTAAGTATATGTCCAGCTCCAACGATAATGGGATGGTCCAAGTATATACAAGCCTGCCATGTTGTGTAGCTTACATGATCATAGTACTAGTTCAGCACCATCTCAGTTATCAAAGAAACCATGACAACAAAACAATTACTAAAATACTCCAAACTGGCAAGTTGATAATAAACATTAAGTTGTGCACATAGGCCTAAAATTAATCTTGACCAAAATCATCTTGGTTTCATTATTGTTACATTGCACACATTTCAACACAGCTGTACAGAATTATATGAATCTCGTAGATCGTTCAACTTAATTATCATTACTTTATATTGACGGCGGACTCAGTTTTAGTTATCTTGCCAAATTACTGCATGTTAAAATTGTAAACAACTGGTGCATTCGAAAAACTCCCTCTGCTCGTATGAAAAGGTTAATTTCCACGTATCAACTTTGTCTTCTAGTTACTAATAATACAAGTATGTATCTCAGAACGCATGGTATAGGTATCAACACGTTTTACTAATAAAGCAGAGAAAAACGTTCTGACCTTCCCAGGTCATCTTCATGTTAACAGCCGTTCTAAGATACAAGTTTATTTCAAGTAGGTTACTCGTCATCAGTAGTACAATTAGTTTTAGAGTATAGCAATTCACCTTCCTCCATGCTTTGTAGAACAAATATCCGACTTAAATAGATTAATTTTTTCCCAGATAATTTTAATTTTCTCATGTGTTCTACGTTTCCTGAAGCGGTTATGTATTAAAGCTGTTACCTTACCTAGGGGAGCCTGATGATGTCGAACGTCCCCTTCGCGGCATGCTTACAACAAAAAATTAGTTCACTCCTCAGTAGAGATTAATATTATAAAGTATATAGTTTATTTACAGTTATTTAACTTATGTTTTTCACTCTACACGATTACCATGTAAACAGTACATAGTGAAGAACTGTGCTATCTGCAGCTTTTAAGCTTATCCAAATTAACTTACGTAACCGCTCTAACCTTTTCGATAATTCTAGAACCGATTACGCAATCAAGAAAAGAACGTGATATTAGAAATATATATATTTGTGCATGTTACCAGTACGTTTTGTTTTCAATTTCTTTCTAACAGAAGAATAATATTTAACATATTTGTAAAACCAAATGCAGATCCTTTTTGTTTTTAATATCTAAACCTAGGAATTTTAATTTCGATATAAATAATGGAAATTTAACAGAGAGTTGACTTTCCAAACATACCCGCTAGATGGCTGATTGTTGCGTTACTCGCTCACGTGACATCCTACATAAATATATAGATGTTGTGTAAGCATATTTGTTTTTTTCACCAACAAAAACAAAGCACATATTAATATACTTCTCAAAAAAGTTATTTCTATTCACACACAAGCACTACTGCACCGGAGTATTTCTCAAGCCACACATAATGTGTCCATATACTGCATTTAGCAACTAATATATGCACACACATTGAGTGGTAATGTTAGCTTGTTTGTTTTTTTAAAGAGAATGTATACCTGCTTCACAAACGAGAAGTGTCCTTCCTTTAGGCACAAAGAAATTCATAAGGAAGAGAGGGAGAATTATAGTGATAGCCTACTTTTATAATCAGGGAAAAACTTTAGTGTGGTATCCCTATCCCATAAGTCTTCAGGTTACACACTTAAATCAACAATTTACACACATTTCTAAGCCCGCCTGTAAAGCCAGTTTGACTAGAAATCCACTCATAAATTTACACACTAAAACTGCAATACATAACTTTACCTAACTAAATGGATTAGTACATATCTATTAATGTCATAATTACGTGTAAAACAACTACACAAACATTTAGCCAAATCACATATATCTGGCTAAAGATATATTTTAAACTAGTTAGGAAAAGGCGAAATTAGTAGCTGTTTCAGCCACTTTATAGTCATAATTAGAAATCCTACTTAAGATTTAGCTGTTCTAGAAACACATAGTTTTTTTTTCTTAAAGAAAATATAGGGCAATTGTAACCTAAAGTTCGTTCGTTGATAATGGAAGAAAGAAGCTCGGAAGTGTACTCAGGGTTAAGATCCTTTGTTCTTCTTAACGAATTGGGAGATTTCTCTGAAACAGTATAACTGAGACAAACACGTGAATGTATGCATCACTTGTATTAGCTTCTGGTCCGGCATGGCCAGGTGGTTAAGGCACCTCGATTCGTAATCCGAGGGTCGCGGGCTCGAATCCCCATCACATCAAACATGCTTGCCCTCTCAGCCGTAAGGGCGTTATGTTGTGACGGTCAATCCCACTATTCGTTGGTAAAAGAATAGTCCAAGAGTTGACGGTGGGTGGTGATGACCAGCTGCTTTCCTTCTAGTCTTACACTACCAAATTAGGGACGGCTAGCGCAGATGGCCCTCATGTAGCTTTGCGCGAAATTCCAAACAAATCAAATCTATTAACTTTAATTGTTTTAATCTTATTTCGTTAAGCATTGAAACTTACTTTGTAATGTCAGCTATGATTTGTGTTACTGTGATATCAAATATTGGTTAATCATATTGTTATGATTATGTTGTTCTAAAACAAGAACGAGATTGTGATTGACCAGACATTTTATTAACCATTGTTTATTTGTTTTTTAATTTTACGCAAAGCTACACGAGGGCTATCTGCACTAGCCATCCCTAATTTAGCAGTGTAAGACAAAAGGGAAGGTAGCTAGTCATCACCACCCACTACCAACTCTTGGGCTACTCTTTTACCAAAGAACAGTGGATCGGCCGTTACCATTACATTATAACGCCCTCACGGCTGAAAGGGCGAGTATGTTTGGTGTGACAAGGATTCGAACCTCGGATTAAGAGTTGAGTGCCTTAACTACCTGATCATACCGGGCCAGAGGACTGTGTGAAAGTCCATAAAGCTCTTCAAGTAATAGTTTATTTACGGTAAAATATCACCGTTTGAAATATCAAACTGATTTTTATGTGTTCACCAAGTAACTCATATTTTACTTTTTCTTTAACATTACCCTTTTAAAAGTATTATTTATAATATTTGTTTTTATTTTGTGTAATTGTTTACAGTTATATGTTCATTATAAATATTATTTTGCATTATCATCTTAATATGTGAATTTGAAACTACCCAATATATTCTAAGTTTGTCGAGCCTTGTGAGGTATTATTGATCTTATGGCTGAAAATGCCCTTAACGGCGGCAATATTGAAAATCTGTTTTTAATACTCGTGTGGGCAGAGCACAGTTAGCCTATTATTTAGCTTTATGTTTAACAACAAGCAATCTAAACCAGACTTTATATGTTAAAAACAGTGTATTTAGTTAAATGTACTCCTTACCGGGTTGAATTTTGGTTATGGTCTGTGCAAGCCGTTTGTTTTGAATCGAACTATTTTGCCAACTTTCTCTCCACTTGACCACTTCGTTCCCTCGTACTTAGTGTTGGATTTCTCAATAGGCGCAGATCTAGAGTAACACATTTTGAAGACGAAAACTTTTCAGGATAATGATAAAGAAAATAACAAATACCAAATATAAAAGATCTATAGACTTTTTTTTTTTTAAATTGCACGTTATAATATATATATATAGTTAATAAACTAAGAATCGGCAATAAGTTTAGTGCCTATGAATGACAAAGTGATATACCCTTCTCTGCTTGTACTCCTGATTTTTCTTATTTCAAAAACTGGCAGCTTTGGCATTGTTTACAAAGGTTTACATAGATTTGAAATGGCATGGTTTAAATATTTGTAATATATCTTAACATAACGTTTTGGGACACATGGAACATATTGGTCCTTCTCGGCTGTTCCACTGTCTAAACTAAATTTTTAAAAATCCTACCCTTATAATTCATATACTTATCAGGTTTGTTTCTTAGATTCACTTAAGTTTACTGTCCGTACAATATCCGAAGGCAACCCATTCTAAAGAGCAACCACTATTAGAAAAATGAAACTGTTTCAGTTAAAGATTACTCCTACTCTGCCAAAATTTATATTTGTATTCCTTAGCCTTACCGTTCTTACTATTAAATATGAAAAAATGTATCAACACTATCAAATCCCTTTACAATCTTAAACACCTTAATTAACCAGATCTCCTCTAACTCTTCTTTCCTCAAGAGAAAACTATTTGAGAGATTTCATCCTCTCCTCGTATGACATACCCTCCATCACAGGCACTATTCGCGTAACCCTTCTCTGAATAATTTCTAACAATTCAGTGTCTTTCTTAGGGTAAGAAACCCGAGAGTACACACAGTGTGGTAAACGTGGCCTAACTAGTGATATGTGCACAGAAAGTATAACTTATTTTGATCTGTATTTAATATTTCTGTAAATAAAACCTAAAATACTATTTATCTTACCTCTAGCATCAACACATTACTTGGATGGCTTAAGAGACTGATCGATTATTACACCAAAATCCATTTTCTACTTAACACTGCTAAGGTTATTCCCTTCTAACTTATGTATATAATGAAAATTATGATAACCCACATGCATTATCTTGCGCTTATTATAATTAAAAAACCTATCTGTCGTTTAGTTGCCTAACTCATTAATTGATCAAAATTATTTCGTAGATCAGCAGCATTCTTTTCATAGCTAGCAACACCCAAGACCTTCATATCATCTGGAAAGTTATTTATTGACTATTTCTTCATCTATGTCATTCACATAAATATAAAAAAATGCAAAGGCCCCATAACTGAGCACTAAGGTATCTCACTTGTCACATTAGTTCACGTTAACTGAGCTCCGTTTGTAACAAACCTCTGCTTTTTTCCATCCAGCCACTCTTCTATCCAACTTGTTAACTTATCCCCCACACCTATAGAGACAATTTTTTTACCATCCTTTTATGTAACAACTTTTAATTTTTTTTCTAAAATCCAGATACAGCAAATCTATGCTTTTATCCTTATTTACATAAACAATAACATTTTCAAGGAATGTCGAAAAATTTATAAAGCAATATTTTCCGTCAATGAAATCATGTTGACTATCCAATAACATTCTTAAGTTTGTTAAATGACTTTACAGAGTATCTTTCAACAGACTTTCAAAAAATTTTCTCAGAGTTAATGTAAGGTATCATATGTGAAAAATTACTAGGACAAATTTTATCATCTCCTTCGAATAAAGGGGTTACATTAGCTAATTTCCAATTCTTTTACAAGGACTGACAAAAAATAGTAGTAAATGGCTCACATATTCGATCTTTAATTTCCCTCAAAATCCCGAGGAAGTATTATCTGGTCGAGGAGATTTATTGTTTTTTAAACTTCCCAAGTTTTTATTAACCAGTTTAGAATTAATGGAGTTATCTTGTTCTAACTCGGTTTCATTTATTAATTGCTCAGGGTGTGGGGTACTACATAACTCTTAATTAGCAAAAACCAAAGAAAAACTAAACTTAATAACCTACCCATCTCATAACCATCAGATCCTACTTTTCCTTCACCAGCATTTACGAGTTCTGCCCCTTGTTATAACATTTTATTTGGCCTAAATGTTTAATAGCGATAGATAAATGAGCGACAGTTTGGGAAGCTACCAGATATTTGGATTAGTTGGGCTGTTTTCCATAAAATTAGAAATTAAGAATTTTCTGCATTTGAAGTTATATATTACACAACAGAAAATGTAAAGATTACTCAAAGTAATGGTATTAATGAGACACTTAATACTAAGATAAGTAATAAAATGTCTACTAGAGGGCGATTCTCACTAAATTGGGAGGAAATTTTAATTATTTGTAACCTGATACCGTTGTTTAATAGGAGTTGTCTGTGTCTCTTAGAAATTTTTAAATTTTTTTACTAAGCTCAGTTTAAAATAAACGTTTGCCTGCCTCCCAGGTCTTTAAGATGTAACTCACTATGATAATCGAAGAATCGAGTTAACGATAATGCTATATTCATTGCTATTGGGCATAACAGGAAGTTACACATTTCGTACTATTTCAGAGACGTTAATTTAGTGAAATACGTCGTTTATAAATACCGAATTAGTACCTTCTTTTTCTTCCGTCCATTTTATTTTAACTTTGAAAAAGTGTAAACATATATGGCATTTGAAAAACAACTGGTTTTCGAAACGTGAGGAATGTAAAATTATGTAAGACTTAAAGGTTAGATTTTTTATACGTTTTTTTTACAATGTTATATATTAGTCATTAAATTTATTATATATGTTAAGCCTACTAAAATTTACTTAAAACGTTTTTGTATCAACTTCGAACAATTTCATGACCAAGTTGTGTTGCTATCATTTTACATAAGTAATCAACATCAAAAGTACAAGTTCTGATACCTGAGAAACAGTAATCACAAGCGTAAAATCAGGGTATTTACCCTGTTACGTGTAATGTTCATCATTTACTTTCTACCACCAAGCTAATTATAGATTTCTTCGATAAAAGAACAGACACTCTTATGTAATGTTAAAGTGATTATTACAGTTAACTTGGTTCTGAATCTGTTAATTCAAATTCTTGTGGTTTCTGTAGTTAGCTGTGAAGAGTTGAATGAGCTTTAACTTTTTTTGTTATAGAAACAGAGAAATGTGGTACAATGGGTTAATTCTACATGTAAAAGAAAAATTTTCAGTAGAGATTCTAGTTTTTGTAAAAGTTACAAGCTAATTTGCAATGCAAGATTAAGAATTTTTTAGACCCTGGGCAGAGAGTGTTTTTGTTTCTGCTGTTCCTTCATTGTGCACATCCAAATTTACGATATATATGTTAAGAGTTACCCCTATTTTAGAGCAGTACAGTGACATGTATCTCAAGACAGCTGGTATGGGTATTAAAACTTTTATTAAAATAAAGTACAGAACAATGTTTTGACCTTCTTAGGTCATTTTTTAGGCTAACATCACGAAGTAGAGTGACATCTACTGTTTGCATTTCTCAAAGGACAGTGGGGTTGTGACACCTTCAATGAGATTCGTTTTTCTTTTAAATTATGGTTAAGAAAATATGCCTGAAATGCATTTTTCATTATTTTTCAATGTAATTATAATAGAGTTTTGAGTGGGTCTGGGTGCTAAAGCTCTGCTGTTAATCTGAGTTAAGTACTTTATAACCAGCTTTGGCTGATAAAGTTTACATGTCATCATTCTGTGGTTATACCAGTACTTATGTAATACATAGGTACTGTAACATTGTGTAGCAAGTATATTAAGTTTGTGTTTGGTTATTGTTGAGACTCATAGTTAACTTATTATTTAAAGAGTTTTTTTATTGGTCACAAAACAATGCTAGGGTGGAATGTGGTTGGTTATTGTTGAGACTCATAGTTAACTTGTTAGTTTAATAAGTTTTTCATTGTCACAAATCAACAGTATCAACAGTACTGAAAGATAACAGTTTGTGTATGTGTGTTCCAAAAGTAAGGTATACTCTATTTTTTTCTTTAATATTACATTCATTAGTAGTAGTATTTAGCATATTTATACCAATTTCTATTTGAAATTTTTTTATAATTACATTTATATAGTTTTGTAGCATAGTGTAAGGATATATAACTAATATAAGTCACAAAGGTTTTTAACTTTGTGAAATATAATTAGCTAATAGCAAGTTTTGCTGTTGAAACAGTGCATTCTCATCTTGATGAGTAAGAATGTAAGAATGATACAGTTAATTAGCTGTACTCATAACAAGGCTAATATTTAGGTAATGTGCTGTCATGAGAAGTCAAAATAAAGAGAGGGAATTCCAATGAACTTGCATTAAGTTTTGGATATTGCTTCAATAGGAGTAAAATTGGTAGTCATATGTGTAGAACCTTTTATTTTAATTTTTATTCAGAGGTATTATTAGCTATTTAATCCTGAGTTTTTTTCAAAATATTCATGCTTTACCATTGATTTAAGTAGGGTACCATTTATTGATGTACAGTGTAGATAAGTGTCTGTTAAAAATAAAGCTAGACTAATAAATTAATGTGTGAATAAATAAACATACATATCTCCAGGTGGCAGCAGGTGCACTACTTATTAGAATTTGGAGGGTTGCCCATTATTATTCTGTAAGTGAGCACTAAAAAATAAGAATAGCTCAGTGTAAGGTTGAGATATGTGTTTTAGAGGTTGGTTATTTTTACACTGGCTTTCCTAACAAATCACATCACTCTTTGACATTTTATGTGCAGAGGTTTGTTTGTTCTTAAATTCACCTATGTTTATTTTAGCAGGTTGTAGTTCATGATCAGCAACTAATAAATTTAGGTCTTTGAGTGGAAAATCAGTAGAAAGTAAGAGTTTGAGTAGTCTTGTTGTTTTTTTAACAATAATCACATTTTTAAAATTTGTTTGTTTTTTGAGATGTTTCCTGTTTATTAAGTGTAGGTAGAACATAAAGATGGTTTTAGGGTTTTATGGATAGTGTTACAGGAACCTTTAAAACATTTAAGAATGTTTTGATATGTAAATTTTGTCTGCTAGGGTTGGTATAGGAAGGACAAGAGAAGGTAGGAATATATGGACAGTTTTTGAAGCCAGTTGAGAACTGTAAGAACATTTTATTACAAAGAATATTTGCCGTTCAAAAAAAGGAGTTGATCGGCTGTTTTAAAAAAAATCTTCAAAATCACATACTTCTTTTGAAGGTCAGTAATTAGATAAAGAATATTCTGATGAATTTTTGTCTTTTCTTAGTAAAATATGATAAAAATTATATGTATACGGATATCCATTTATACAGTTATTGTAAATCATTCACAGTTATAGTGGGTGAAGTTTCTACATAGGTATTAAGGTATGTTTTTATTTACTTAAAATTTAATTTCACATATCTGTATGAACATAAAACTAGGTATCTTTATATCATGATAATATCCTATACGAGTGTAGTATTAGAGGTGTAAGTTGATGGCTGACGTTCGTACAAGATTTTTACTTCATATACAGGTGTACATCAACTCAACTTCAGTTCTCTCATACTGCCTCTAAAATATAGACCTCTTACCGATTCTTTACATTTTTAAAGTGACACACTTTTCAGAATTGTCAAGGTTTCTCTACAATATAGAACTGTGAGATCATTATATTTGAGCCTCTCCTTTCTCATGGAACAAAGGATGTTTTGCAGAGTATTGTTTTTAATCTGAAAGTTTGACAAAAAACAAGAAAATATACAACTTTTTGTTATGATATGAATTTATTTTCTAAGTCGATGAAGTATCATAATAATTAATTATACTTTTAATGAGACATGGGTATTAAGTATAATATATATTTATAGCACTAAATTCTTTATTCAGCCATACCATAAGTATAAATAATTAAACTTGATGAAGTATCATGATAATTAATTATACTTCTAATGAGATAGGGTATTAAGTATAATATATATTTATAGCACTAAATTCTTTATTTAGCCATACGATAAGTATAATGAATTATAACCATTCTTTGCTAGATTAGAAAAGGCAATGAAACCATAACAGTTGTTGTTGTTGTAATAAGGTTTATATAAATAGTGTTTCAGCTGACCTGATGTGCTCTGTATTGATTAAAATATATCAGTAATAGATATTGCAGACATAATGCAGTTGATATGCTACTGTACATTCACTTCTGAAATCTGTCAAAGAACTGAATAAAAAATGTAGTGTTAGGAATATATTTGTTCTAACACTAATGTCTTGTGATGAGAATATATAAAAAAAATGAGATTTGAGATGTTTAAATGTTTGTATGCACAAAACTAAAATTTTGAATCGTTCACATAAAGTTTTCTACCAAGATGGATTTTTAAACTTGTGTTAATAAAATTCTAGATCCAACTTTTTTTTTGGAATAATTGTTAAACTGGTTAAAGAAGTAGATTAAAGTTGAAGGAAGTCATGAACATTACAAGTTCAAGAAAGGCTAAATAGGAAGAAAGTTGCATTGTACATACCAGTCTGATGTAACATTAACATATTTTATAGGAACTAATTGCTATTTGAGTTTTATTGAACATCCATTTGCAACCTTCATTGAAATACTAACCAAAAGTGTATTATATATCCCTGATCATCTTGTAATACTGTTGCAAATACTGTGTAATGTTTGTTTATAAGGTTTGTCTCGGACTTGCATGGTTGTAACAGAAGTTTTTAAGTTGGATGAAGTTAGTTACTGGATTTCACATGGACCTGTTGTAGGCATCATGTTTGAACAGCTTATGTAAGATCTTTAAAATGTGCTGATAGTTTTATACCTATAGGTGTTGCTAGTAACAATAAAAATATTTCTTTAATTCAGGAGGATTTTTACAAGTTTATTGGATGGTCTTGTACTTTGGAAAGTCTATTGTAATATTAAGATATGGAAGGTCTTACTTGTGGAGTGGAGGGATACAAGTTAGTTATCCCATATTGGAAATGGTTGTCTTAAAAACTACTTGCCCTAGAGAAACTAAGTGTCACCAGGGTTGTAAGTGTGAGCATGGTATGGAGAGTTTCTAAAACTGTCACAAAGGGCTCTAGCTTACTTTCTCATTTAACATATCTAGCCTATTCATAAATGAAACTACTGCAAGCAACATCTGTCCTTCATGGTAGTCTTTCATCCTAACATTATCAATGCCCACCAGTGGCTCAGCGGTATGTCTGTGGTCTTACAATGCTAAAAACCGGGTTTCAATACCCATGGTGGGCAGAGCACAGATAGCCCCTTGTGTAGCTTTGTGCTTAATTCAAAACAACAACATTATCAACATCTGTCTTTCACAGTGGTCTTTCATCCTAACATTATCAACATCTGTCTTTCACAGTGGTCTTTCATCCTAACATTATCAACATCTGTCTTTCATGGTGGTCTTTCATCCTAACATTATCAACATCTGTCTTTCATGGTGGTCTTTCATCCTAACATTATCAACATCTGTCTTTCATGGTGGTCTTTCATCCTAACATTATCAACATCTGTCTTTCATGGTGGTCTTTCATTCTAACATTATCCTTTACACTGAGAAGCATTTTATTCAAATCTCCAATCTTATACTGTAGAAATAAAAATAATAGTAGTGGTAGTTTCAAGAACTGTGATTTAAATTTGCAATATAATATGGTTCTTGATATATCATATAGCATGTCTATAGTTTTTTCAATAAAACATTTAATTCTAACTCTGTGTTTACTTTAGGACATGCTTTTCAGATATGCACATCAAATATGAGCTTTATGATTATTTTGTATATACAAGAGGTTTAATGTTGGTATGTCATTAATGATAATAGTAGGTGTGTGAAGGTACTGTATTAAAATTAAAGGGTTTTTGGGGCAGTTAAATTAATTTTTGTGGGTAAAAATGTTTTCATTAAACACGAAAAACAATCCTAATGGAGAAATGTTTTATCAACCATGAACTTTTAGGATGAGTTCTCATAGTGTCTAAAAAGATTACAACTAGTGGTGGCAGCTGTGAGAAAGATGGTGGCTCCCTCTAAAGATGAGGCTGATGATCTCCCCGACAAGAATGTAGCCAAAGACTTTTATGCCAGATATGAACCTAGAGAGGTTCTTGGTAGGTGAGTGACTTAAAATAATTTTGGAATTTGTATTTGTTTTTCTTACTATTTTATTTGATAAAGTACTCAACACTTTTTGATGCCAGTATAAACTAAAGAAACTAAGATATAAATTCTTAATACTTTGCCCCCTGCTAGTACAGCAGTATGTCTACGGATTCACAATGCTAAAATAGAGGGTTCGATTCTCCTTGGTTGGCTCAGTAGATAGCCCCATGTGGCTTTGCTATCAGAAAAACAACAACAATCTTAATAATTTAAATAAAATGCCACTGTGATAAAAAAAACAAACAAACTTGTACATGAGTAAGGGCTGAGGACCATCAACTGGCTAGCATGCTAGATTATAACTGAGTTGAATTTTTCTATCTCATTACAGGAACAAGAATATTGTACTCCATACATTTGAGCTATGGGCACATCATAATGGTCAAATTACACTAGAGACAGAAGCAGTTCATGAATTGGTGATGGATGCTATTGATTAGCTGCCTTCCTTCTAGTTGTTCATTTCAAAATTAGGCATGGTTAGTGCAGATTGCTGAAGTACCTTTATGAGAATGTCCCAAAAACAAATGAAAAAAGCAATCTATTAAATGAGCAAAACTCAAAAGTATAAATAGATTTGAGAATGAGTGAATGCTTTGAATTATGGGTGATTTCCAGTAGTAGATCAGCTGTAAACCCTATTTTTCGGGGGACATGTAAATAATGAAAAGTTATAAATGTTTCATAATAATTTGCTTCTTGTCATATACAACTGTAGAGAAGTTACATTGTTAATAATCTTCAGCAGTCTTACCTGAATGTTTCAGGTTGTTAGTACCAAGTGAATTGTAAGAAATTGAACAGGTTTGAGATGAGAACTATTCATAGCTTTGGCATTGTTTATTTTAGCTCCAGTGATGAATGTTGACAGGATTGGGT
This sequence comes from Tachypleus tridentatus, assembly GCF_004210375.1. Lineage (NCBI taxonomy): Eukaryota > Metazoa > Arthropoda > Merostomata > Xiphosura > Limulidae > Tachypleus > Tachypleus tridentatus. The sequence continues at coordinate 145,541,777 of NC_134830.1, forward strand.
GTCCATTAATTATTTAGTAATCTTTGATGTAAGTTAATATTAATTACAATCATATATAGTAATATGTTGTTACACCAAACAAAAAAACTTTTTGAAATGTCATGATCTCCAGTAGAACAGGCTGGATTAACAGTGCTAAAATTAGGAGTTCACTTCCCCTTGGTGGACACAGCAAATAGTCCAGTTTGGCTTTGGTATAAGAAAAACAAAAAATGCACACATTATATTTTCTACTACACAATAGACAGTGTATGGGAGGGCACGTAAATATCTTGTATATCTATATGGAGGGGTGCAGTGAAAAAAATGGTTGTCAGTATTACAATAATACATAAATTTAGATGAAGTTGATACAACAACAGTCATCGTAATGCTTATATTAAGAACCATTTATTGTGACTTCACAACTTCTTCTGATAATACAAGTCTTTTACCAATGTCCATCAGTTAATTAACAACATGAAACAGTGTAGAAGGACAGTAAGAGGTGGGTGTTGAAAGCAGGTAACAGAAAGTACTCCTAACACCACTACTTTGACCACAGACACCCTTGACCATCACACAGTGCATACCATGTTTTAAGCATATACTTAGTGAGCTGTTAAAACTTGTACAAAACCTTTGGTGAGGTAATAATGAATGCTGTAGTGATATGTTGTAAATAAATTGTGTAAAAGTTAGGAATTTTGCATTATTTACAATATATTTGCCCTCAATTTTTTTAAATTCATAATACAGGTAAAGGGCAGGTATCCCAGCTTGTGGAAGAAAAATGTTTCACTGTATGTATGTATACTTTTATAGGGGAGTTAGCAGTACAGTAAGACGATGTGTAGAAAAGGAATCAGGGAAGGAGTATGCAGCCAAAATCATTGACATCAGCGGAGATGCTGAAGATTTTCAGGGTTTATCAGTGAGAGACTCCACCTTACGAGAGATCGAGATACTAAAACTAGTTGCAGGTCATCCATACATCAGTAGGTATTGTTGTTTTTGTCACCCCCAATCTCTTGCTATTCTCAGTCTCCTCTTATGCTTACATTGATCAGTTTTTCCATCCACTACCTCTTTGTACGTTGTCTTCCTCCTTTGCTAGGTAGGAGATAACTCTCACGTTTCCTGTTGCCTTTTTTTTTGTTATTTAACCTTGAGCTAAGAGTCATTCTGTTGATTTTAAACAAAATTGTCAAGTTATATTGAGACACTGATGTGCACATTTTGGTTAGTGTTACAGTTACATTGTGAGTGAACAAACTATCTATAATTTATAAAGATAATTTATTACCAATCTCCCCTTAATTCAAATATAATTACACCCCCTCTAGTTGAATAAAGTATTAGAGATAAAACAAGATGTTATAACTTGTATTCTATACTGAAATAGTTCTGTTTGACATATTCGTCAAATAAAACATGAGCAAACTAAGATTACAGAAATAATTTAATCTCTTGTACATCTCAAGCAGATACTTTTGGCAGTAAACCCAATAATACCTCAAGATTCAGCTAGCTTAGGAGATTTAGGTTAGTCCTAAATACAGATTCCAATATAATAGTAAAAAAACTATGTATATTGAACATTTTAACAAATACCGTTAATGAAATTAACATTAAAAAAATGAGTATGGCATAATTACAATGTGTGTAAATATCTGCTAAATATTTAAGTAAATTTCTTTTAATTCTACTATATATCTCACATGTAAGGTTTAATCACTGAAGGTTTGTGCTATAAGTATTAATAAATGACTATTGATTAGAGAGGTGTGATATTTTTAAAGTTTAGAACTGAATATTTCCCATGTATAATAAGTCACTATCATGGAGTGGTTTCTACATTTAAGGTTTTGCCAGTATTAACATTAATTGTTATCTTTTAGAACTTTTAAGTGTTTACAACAGGTCTGTGATGTTTTCATGTCCTGCTGCATTTATTTTTCAAATTATTTTCAAGTAGTACTTCACCATTTTAAACAACCACATGTAACTTGTATTACAGTTACAGTATATGGCACATTGTTTGTAAAAAGTGACAGAGAATAATTTTGGTCACAATGTTAAGCATAGTGCAAAGTTTAGCATTTACCTCAGAGATGCAGCCTTGCATATTGGTTTTCAGAAGATAAGGTTACTAAATGATGTAAGAAGTGGATAGAGCAAGATGATGAATTATATCTGAAATAGCACATCAACTTTAAATAACAAGAAATATCTGTAGAATTTCCATCTGTTTTCATGTAGCTGGAAGGTGGTATAAGGAAGAGAAATATTAGGGTCAGCTAACTGGAACTGTTTGTTCACAGAGTGAAATTGAGAGAACCCTGCACAGTGAATAACTGAAACCTTTTGTGTTCCACTGCAAGGGTGTTTCCATTACCCAAACACAAGGTCTTTGGATTATTTAAGGTTCACAACAGCAAATGTTGGAAGAAATATGACATATAGCTTTAAAACACATCATGTAGCTTAACATCCTTAATTGTAGGTAATTTGATGTTGTAATGTATACTTTTGAATAACCCTGTATTTGGTGATGTATCTTGTAATTCTCTGGTATCTTCTGCCAAGACTTAGTTAAAATAACAAGAGGGAATCCTCAATAACCATGGCTCTTGAAAGTCTTTTAGGCAGGATTAGAGTAAATTAATTTGTGGGACCTTACCCACTCCTTTTTATTTGCTATATTTTTGTGTGCTAGCAATATCATTAGGATGTTTACCAGCCTATCCTCAAATTTAAATTATTTTATTAAAGTTAACTTATAAGTATAATATTATTTATCTACTTACATGAACACACACACACACGTACTATGTAGGACAGTAGGTTACATCTATCAGACTTCTGCTATTACAAGAAAGTTCTTGCCTAAAACTGGCTTTAAATAACTGTATTGCAAAAGGAAACTGGTAATTTAAATAAGTAGATTATTTTGTGAAAAAGAGAGAGAGAGAAGTATATGAATTAGTTATACATGAAGCAATCTTGTAAAAGAAGTTGTAAACTGAATTTTCACCTCATTTAAAAATTTTGCTCTGATAATTTGTATGATATGCAGTCATTACCATATCTATGCTACCATCTTGGTTAACTCACGAATAGGATCAAGGAGGTATCTGAATTCCTTTCACTGTTGCTCTGGTCATTCATGTGATGTGCCTTTTAATAGGAAAAGATTCTATGAAGATGAACACACAATGTGAAAGTAGACAATTTTTTTTCCATTGGTGGATCAGGTGACTTCTCAAGTAGAGACAAGTGTTTAAGGGAATTTCATAATTTAAGGCTAGGTTCATTAGTACTGTGTATGGCATTGGCCTGTTAGACTGACACCACATTGAAGAAGTAATGGTTAGAATAATTATAAATTTATTCAGCATGGTAGTTGTTAAGTCTGTTATTCACAAAAAAAGAAAAAACATGATTGTTTATTAAAGACTTTCTACGAAAGATTTGTCTGAATTTTGAAACTTTTACTGAATCTAAACGAGGGACTGACAACAAATATACTTCTTTTTGTATTAAAGTTTTCTTATTTAATTTTCATAACTTGTAGAACCTCCTAAATAATTATCAAAAGTTTGTTTTTCAGTAAAAAATTTATTTGGTTTTCTTTAGTTCTATCACTATTCAGCTGTACTGAGACTGTATCATAGTATAACACAATGAGGCAGCTTTGCTTAAATACACAGCCGAGTTATAATCTTGCAACGAGTAGGATATTGAGTATTACATTGATTTTAATTTATCTTACATTACTTAATAAATATATAATTTTTATATTTCAGTTACTTTTATGACAATAAATAAAAACATAATTAAAACAAACAAGAAATAAAACTCACATCTAGACTCTGACCTTTTGCTTGGAAGGATGAGACACTCAAAACCTACTTTGTCATTGTGACGTTTGTGTAAGGTATTGATCTTGTAACACAAAAAATGTATCGGGCATTACAATAGACTGTCCCAAAATACATTTGCTTCAAAAAGATTTAAATAGTTTGTTTGTTAGTTGCTTGAAACTAACCACCATGATTGTAAATAATGAAAGTGAGGCAAAGTATCTTCATAAACATGGCCAAATTAAACAGTCCAATAGCAATGTTACTGAAAAATATTATTTTTTTTAAATGTAGAAAAGGTTATGATATGTGTTTAATTGTTTTCTTAAACAGTGTAAGGGTAATATGTGGTAAGGGAGGAGATTGAAGGTTGTAATTTTACATTTTGGATCGTCAGTACATATGGGTTTGTTATTAGTTGGACACTTTAAAATCAGTATATGAGCAGTTTGAAGCTCAAGGATGTTAAAGTAAACGGGAAAGTTAAGATTGAGAATTTATTAAAAACATTCTTTTGAAATTAAAAAAATAAAAATTTGTTTAAAAGTTTGAAATGTAAGCTGTGATTTGATGCTGAGCTTACTGATGTACATAAACAAAAATTTGTTTAATTAAAGTTGAATGTAACTCAGTGAAAGATCATTATATGCACACTTTGATCCTGCAGTAAACATAGTAAAATTGACAATAATAACAAGATGAACAACAATGAACTAATTAAAAATAATAATGAAAATTTATAATGGCAATATTTCAGTTACTTGAATGGTTGTAATAATCAGATATTGTTTACATGACTGTAATAGTGGAATTTACTATGTCCAAGATTTTATTCTTCTGGGAAATGGTTAAAAAAAAATAAAAAATGTGTCAACTATCTTCCATTTCTCAAACTCAGTCAGTTAAATTCAGCTTATTTCTTGCTTCTTTGTGACCTTTAGCAACTTTTATCATTATTATCAGCTGAGTTACGTGAGATAATTTGGTCAACCCTCTGACTTATTAAAGTTTGCCTACTAATAAGAAAAATAATTTATGAGTAATACTAGGATAAAATGCTGGATGTGAATTTAGGATGGTGTGCCAGGTGTGATGCCAGGATAATATGTCATATATGTGATTCAAGGATGGTGTGATATAAGGGTGTTGTGCCGTTTTTGATATTAGCTTGAAGCACCATGTGTGGTATTAGGGTAATGCATGTTAATCATATCCTTTTTTGAAAATAAAATTGATTCAGACTAAATAAGAGAATAACTAATTTTCTCCTACTTGGCTGTCAAGCTTGACATTTCTCTAGTGGTTTGTTTTACTGACTTTAAGCCTTTCACAAAATATTTGTGAAATACATCTTACTATTTTAATTCTTTTCAGTTGAACTTCATGATGTATTTGAATCAGCAACGTTTATCTTTTTAGTATTTGAATTGTAAGTATTATCACTGTTTATTTTCAAAAATAAATTACAAGTTTTTGTAATATTTGAGAAAATATATCGCGTATAATGTACATACGTGTGTAATGTTATCTTCTTTCAAACTTTCACAACTGTTTGCGAAATTAGTAAGAACTGACAAATGTGTAAAACACGTCAATATACATACAACTCTTAACATATTTGGTCTTCTGTATTAGTTGTCAAGATGCACAACCAAACATTTGTTTTGTTTTTAATTTGCATTTATAACTGAGCTCACTCTAACAAAACTTTTGTTACCCTAATTTTAACTTACAAACTCAAAATATATCACAAAAATCACATTAACTGCAAATTTGTTTTCCCCACTTTCCTTTAGCTTGTTCATTGCAGGTGAAAAATGAGAAATGTGTGAAAACAGCATTTCACATCTATATTTCACATTCCACAAGTTACTATCCAAGAAGCTTTTCATTCAAAACCAGAACCCATCAGCTGAGCTGGATGTTGAGAAACAAAATACCGTATGAAATTCTATTTACAAATGTGGTGTAATACTTAAATTCAAGCTTAAATACTGAAAGCTGGTAAACTATTGCTCTAAAATTGATAATAAAAATCAAATTAACTATGGATGTTTTTGTGTTCTTTTTTTCCATTCCTTTTAATATTTTAATCTCATTTCAAGTAACAAAGAACACATTAAAAGGAATGTGAAGAAAAAAGTGCAGATAACTTGATTTTTTAACAAACTTTAGACCTATTGGTTTCCAATAATTTCATAGAAAAAAGTGAAAACTTCTATGTATATTTACTCTTTTATTTGCCCTTTAATAACTGTTCCCTGATGAGACAGTGGTGTAAGTCTAAGGATTTACAATGCTAAAACCCAAGGTTTGATTCTCCACATTGCACACAGCAACCAAATCAATGACTATGTTCATTGTGCAGGATATGTATAATGATATGTTATAGAACAGTTTTTTGCAGAAACTTTTATAGTACATGATACATCTAGGTAAGTAGTGGAATTTACTAATCCATTAATAGTACAGGATACATCTGGGTAAGAAGTGGAATTTACTGATCCATTAATAGTACAGGATACATCTGGGTAAGTAGTGGAATTTACTGATCCATTGATAGTACAGGATACATCTGGGTAAGTAGTGGAATTTACTGATCCATTAATAGTACAGGATACATCTGGGTATATGGTGGAACTTACTAGTCCATTAATAGTACACGATACATCTGGGTAAATAGTGGAATTTACTAATCCATTAATAGTACACGATACATCTGGGTATGTGGTGGAATTTACTAATCCATTAATAGTACACGATACATCTGGGTATGTGGTGGAATTTACTAATCCATTAATAGTACACGATACATCTGGGTATGTGGTGGAATTTACTGATCCATTAATAGTACAAGATACATCTGGGTATGTGGTGGAATCTACTAATCCATTAATAGTACATGATACATCTGGATAAGTAGTGGAATTTACTAGTCCATTAATAGTACACGATACATTTGGGTATGTGGTGGAATTTACTAATCCATTAATAGTACACGATACATCTAGGTAAATAGTGGAATTTACTAATCCATTAATAGTACACGATACATCTGGGTATGCGGTGGAATTTACTAATCTATTAATAGTACACAATACATCTGGGTATGTGGTGGAACTTACTAATCCATTAATAGTACATGATACATCTGGGTAAGTAGTGGAATTTACTAGTCCATTAATAGTACACGATACATCTGGGTATGTGGTGGAATTTACTAGTCCATTAATAGTACACAATACATCTGGGTATGTGGTGGAATTTACTAATCCATTAATAGTACATGATACATCTGGATAAGTAGTGGAATTTACTAGTCCATTAATAGTACACGATACATCTGGGTATGTGGTGGAATTTACTAATCCATTAATAGTACACAATACATCTGGGTATGTGGTGGAATTTACTAATCCATTAATAATACATGATACATCTGGATAAGTAGTGGCATTTACTAATCCATTAATAATACATGATACATCTGGATAAGTAGTGGAATTTATTAATCCATTAATAGTGCATGATACATTAATTACAAGACTTGTGAAGTACATTAATCCAGATAAGTATTCTTATCCAAGACTAAACTTCCCATCTTCAGTTGTTTTTTGAACAACTACCCTTCATTTGGGTACAACAGGTGAATTTCTCCTGTCTTACAAATTTTCTCAAGACTGTTGTATTGTAGTGAACAAAGTAATTATTCATTAAAAATAATTGTCGTTAGAATTCCTAAAACCAGAAACAATTATTGTTACAGTGTGTGATAAATAATATATGGCTGAGTGAAAACAAATTCACCCTGCTGCCAGTAAAACAGAAAGAGAGAGAGAAAAAACAACACTTACTATTGTATTCTCAAGACAGCTGGTTATCATGAAACACTAATGTATTCTCAAGACAGCTGGTTATCATGAAACACTATTGTATTCTCAAGACAGCTGGTTATTATGAAACACTTACTATCAGACAAGAAAACTTGTGATTATACTTTATTAGCTCAAGGTAGATTTTAAAATGATTTATAAGATGGAACTTGAAGTTTTGTAAGAAATATTAAAACATGGTAACGTTAAGAACATTTTTATTTACTAACTTTCTGGTTATTTTCTAAGTCTGTAATCTGTGAAAAATAAAAAAAAAACTATATTTATCAGTATAGAAACATTGTAAGCTTTTACATCAAATTTGTTGATTAAGATGGAAATTTTAAAAAAGGAACTTGTTGAAAATGATTTATGTTTACATTTTACGGTACAGGCCGGAAGAAACTGTGGAATGCAGAGCATTCCAGTCTAGCAGAACTTTTGTAGTGTGTGCTAAGTTTCAGGACATGTTATAAAAATTGTTATAGTGGTTTTCGTGATAACATTTCATGGTTTTTTGTTTTTTTCAAAACAGTTTTGTGTTACATAAAACTCCTGGTGATAGTTTTGTGAAAGAATTAGTTTCACCTATTTCCAGTTTATCTAATTCTTACACAAATATTTAAGTCAATAATATATTTCTAGGAGGTTAGTCATTAAATTTAACTCAAATTTTGAAGGTTTGTTGTAATATGTTTATACTTCTGTAGCATACAAATTCATACACTACAAACACAATAAGTAGGCCTAGTGATTTTTATCTCTTGTATTTCCCTAAAGGTGTAAAAATGGAGAACTGTTTGATTATCTGACGAACGTGGTGGCACTTTCAGAAAAAAAGACAAAGTAAGTTAATCTTTAATTGAAATTTTGAATGTAATTCTGATGTGTATCTTCACTCACAGGATAGTGTGTCGAGTGAGAAAAGTTTCTTTTCAATGTTTAAGAGGGCAGTAGAAGATCAAGGAATGTATTGTGTGAGGGCAGGCAGGTATTTATTGGAAATCTGTTTTCAGTGTTCTGAATTTGTTACATTCTGAGTGTTCAAACATGATATTTATACAAGTGAATATGTGATGTTTTAGAGGAAGTCAGTGTTAGATGATAAGATCTTGGTAATTAGTTGAATTTGCAAATTAATTAATCACTGGGCTCACTAATCAGCTACAATCAACTAGTCGATTCTTCTCACATTAGATTTGAATAATTGTAATAACGTAAAGTAATAATTGGAAACACTGATATTAATTGGGTGATTATTTTACAGGACACTAATTGACATAATCAATGCTCCCAGGTAATCACCTAGCTTTGTATATGATGTAGCTATGTAAAAAAGACATTTTAGGACCTAACAAACAATCTTGGTTGAAAGGTACATTTATGCATGCAAAATGAATTACTGCATGGGATATTTTTATGTACTGTGTCTATTTGTTCAATGTTTTCTGTATTTTCAGAGCTATTATGAAGCAGCTTTTAGAAGCAGTACATTATATACACTCTAAGAATATAGTTCATCGAGACCTCAAGGTACATATAAATAGTATATAATATGCTACAGATATATGTACAAAATGAGTTGTTCTTTTACAAGTTATTTACTTGATGCACATGTTCCTATAGCAATTTTCTGTTATGTTAGGAATATACATGTATGGAAATTTAATCTGGAATCCTTCTAAGTATCTTGTTGTAATATAGAAAATTGTAAAGGGTTTAGTAATTTGTACAATATCATATTATAACCAGTTTCTGAATACTATAATTAAAATGTAAAGAACTTATGTAAGTATATGCTACATATTTGAAACAGGTGTACCAGGAAAACTGAAGTAAAACTAAGTGACCTTTTGTTTATATATAATAATAATATTGAAGAAGAAACACAGAAGTTACAAATTAATTGGACAGTACCATAAATGGTATTCCTTTTATATTTATTTCTTGATCCAAGATTCATGCCAGCTGTTAACCTTATCACTTGTTAGCCCATGTCAGTTTTGTACATTAGAAATGCTTGAAATGTACAATAGGTCTGTACCAATCTCCTCTCATTTGTGACCTTATTTTGGCACTGTGAGAAAATCTTCAGAATTAGAGATAATCAGTTTATTTATGTTTGAGCATTTTAAGTAGTTTCTTACAACATTGAACTTAACCTCAACATTCACAATGTGTGAGAGTGTGCATGCTAGAAATCGATGTTCTTATAGAAACTGAAGGTTTCTTTGGTTTAATAAAGAATTACTGAATTTAAATGGTTTATAAGATTTGAGAATAATTGTTCTTTCTTTTTGTTTTAAGAGATAGTATTTGTGATAGCAAGCGTTTGTAAAACAAAATAATATTTCTGTCTATCTGACTTAAATCAACCACTTAGAGTTACATAATACTATAGAAACACAATGATAGTCAAAGTTAATATGGAGTTACTGAAGATTCTGGAGATGTAAGTTGGAGTAACTCAAAGTATGAGATGTATAAATAGTGTTACATTGGAGCTGAACAGAGCTGTAGACGTATACTCACAGTGTTCAGTTGAAGCTACATAGGATGTTGGAAATTGCCAATGGTCTTAAATTAAATTAATGAAGACTGGAAACAGTGAAATTGTTAAGTTGAAAGGGTTATACAAGACTGGAAATGTAGTGATAATGTAAAGTTGGAGTTATCCAAGACTGGAAATGTTATGATATGGTTAAGGTGGTGTTATCCAAGATTGGAAATGCAGTGATAGTGTTAAGTTGGAGTTATCCAAGACTGGAAATGTTATGATATGGTTAAGGTGGTGTTATCCAAGATTGGAAATGTTATGATATGGTTAAGGTGGTGTTGTCCAAGATTGGAAATGCAGTGATAGTATTAAGTTGGTGTTATCTGAGACTGGAAATGCAGTGATAGTATTAAGTTGGTGTTGTCTGAGACTGGAAATGTAGTGATAAGTGTTAACTTGGAGTTGTACAGGACTGTAGAAACATAGTGTTAAGTTGGAGCTTTATGAAATAACATGGAAATACAGCAGTAGTGTATATTTCACTCTTTCTACATTATTAGAAAAACATACATCATCTACAATTAAACCTTAGTTTTTGGGTGAACAGAGTGATGTTAAACAATTAGTACAACTGAACACATATCTTTATTTTACACTGTTTGACCAATACATCAGAGTTTTATCTTTGGATTGTCTTTGTTGCTGTCTTTATACAATTTCTATTTCGTTTAATTTTGTATCAGCCAGAAAATATACTTCTCGATGACAACTTCAACATCAAGCTTACAGACTTCGGGTTTGCCAAGGAAGTAAATCCTCAGGAGGGTCAGTTTGGTAAGGTATACACATCTCTGAGTCATGCTAATGTTTTGTGTAATGCAATTTGTGTGGTAATTTCTTTAGTTTCCATATATCATCCACTACCCATCTTTATAGACCTGATTCTGAAATCAACATTATTCATTGATTGTTTGATTTCTTCGAATTGCTTTTGGATCCGAGTCAGTAAGTTGAGATAATAAACCTGTTACTTACAGAGCTGTGTGGAACACCAGGTTATCTGGCTCCCGAGCTGCTTAAAGCCTCGATGTATGAGAATGCAAAAGGATACAACAAAGAAGTAGACATGTAGGTTTTTTTTGTACCATTGTAAAACCAGATAGATAAACATATAGGAATGCAAATATTTGTTTTGTAATATTAAAACATTCCTATGCAATGTGTGTCAAATCATATTGTGATTTTTTTTCTTCTTTTTAATTATACTTTGGTACACAGTTTTGTTTCTAATTAACTTGTAATTAACAGGTGTTATATGTTTAAAATAAATGTCAGATAATATTGCAGTTTTTCTTTTTTAAATCTGCTTTAAGACTCGGTTTTGTTTCTAATTAACAAATGTTACACATTTAGAATAGCTGTATGTCAAATTGTACTATAACTTATCCTTTTTTAATTCTACTTTGGTACACAATGTTGTGTCTAATTAACTTGTAAGTAATGGTTCATCAGATATAATGTTTAATTATATTTAAATAATGTTTAAAATATTAAAAAAATTAAAATTGTATGTTCATTGATTGATTTAGTGTTTTATGGCACAAAGCAGCGAGGCTATCTGACAAGTGATAATTAATTTTTTTATGACTGTGGTATATAATCTTAATTTTTTTAAATTTTGTTTCTGGAGTGTAATATATAATTTATCGTAAAATGTCTTAGACTGTGGTATATAATTATGGTAATGTCTTTCTCTTGTTATGATATATGATCATGTTAATGTTTAGACCAGATTGTCACAGTTATATACCATAATGTTTTAGTCTACAGTTTTTAATCATGATAATGTTTTAGTTTATATATTTGTAATATAACCGGTGTACTTGTTATGTTTTGACAGATGGGCGTGTGGTGTCATCATGTACACCCTGTAAGTATTGTGTTAGAGGTTATTTGTGTGTCTTAAACAGATTAACAAATACGATGTTCTGAAATGTATATTATGACATAAAAGTTTTTAGACAATGTCACCAGGTGCAAGGATAGTAACATGTTTTGTTAGTTATGAATTTGTTGTTGGCATCTAGTATTATGTAATATATACTCATGTTAATTTAACTAGTGAAAGAAGCCTGAATAAAATATTATATGGTCCAGTCTTGTTAAACTAACAGCTCTTGCTGAGTTCTGTGTAAAACAACACAAGCTTTTAACAGGGATAACAGGATATTTCTAAAGCTTAGATCTTTCAACTCTCTTCGTATGAGTTGTGGGATCAAAACTCAGGGTCAAACGTGCTCACCTTTTCAGCTACATGAGTGTTATATTGTAATGGTCAGTATCTCTGTTTCTGACAAAGATTAGCCAAATAGTTAGCAGTGGATGTATACAGTCAGTTGCAAATTCTCTCTGATTGGAAACTCAAAATTGGCAATATTCATAGTAGATGTTCTATAAACAAAGAAAGTAATATTGATTAGATCCACCATAAACTTTGTGATGGCCAGAAAGTCACTTGAACTGAAATTGTATTCTCAAAACGACTGGTATGGGTAAAGTACAGAACAACATTTTGACCTTTGTAGGTCATATTCAGGTTAAAGAGCTCTGAATGTCAAAGTGAAGAAATTCAACCAAGCGCAGATAAACAGCTAGAGTAACTATGACTCTCTCAAGGTAGCCAAGTGCCTCATCATCTAATTAATGAAGAGCATGAATGGATTAATGAGATTTCCACTTCCCCTATCTACTATCTTGCAAAACCACACCCAAGGGAACGGGCTTGGAGAAATCAGTGGGTGAATATGACCAAAGAAGGTCAAAACGTTGTTCTGTACTTTATTTTGATTAAAGTTTTAATATCCATATCAGCTGTCATAAGCATGTTTTCATATAATTTCTACCATAAATTTGTGGTTACATATATATCTAGATAATGCAGTTTAATAATATAATATTTGTAGAATTTTGTTACTTGTCTTTGAAACTGGGCAGTTTTGTAAAGTGTGTAAAAGGAAATGATATGGTCTGTTTAGTGTTGTCTGAGTAACATAATTTTATTGTGATACTGTTGAAACTGTATATAGATAATTGTTTGTGAACTCTGAACCGTATAGATTAGTTGGTTTCCCTCCATTTTGGCACCGAAAGCAAATGGTTATGTTGAGGAACATAATGGAAGGAAATTACGAATTCTGCAGTCCAGAATGGGATGATATAACAGAGCTCCCTAAAGATCTAGTAAGTGTAAACTGCTGTCTATTTCAGACACTAATGCACCATTATACGTCAATGCCTGATGTTCATTATATATTTTTAACATTGTTTAGGTTTAGATTAGTTCTGGATGATAAATTAAGGATTACAATTATTTATGCATTTGTAACTTTAAGTTGAAATATTTGTTATAATATTAATTCTTTTTACTCTACAAAATTTTATATCTTGTATATTATTTGCTTAATTGTGACAGAATTATTAAAATAATTTTTAAAAAGTGAACAGTTTTCTTTCAAACATTTTATCCCATCTTCAATTAATTTTTATAGTTAATGTCTCTCTTTAACATCCTCCAAATCCAGTTGTTTCGATTCATAAGACTTCATTCATTTTTTTCTTTCATCACCTAACATTTTCAAACATGGACTATTGTATGTTCCCCCACTCTGCATCTCACTTTTAATCTACTCTTTCTTTCTTCCTGTCAGATTACTGCAAGATGAAATATGTATTCAAAATTATCACTGGTATGATTCTTCACAAAACTATTGGTCATGTAGGAGCTTAAATTATTTTATATAATTGTACATAAATTCTAATGAATAACATCTGGTTTGTATAGTGAACAGTACAAAAACAATGTGTTTAAAGGAAGGTTTGCTTTTCTTCTTACAGATAAGAAAGATGTTGACTGTAAGTCCTGAAAACAGATTAACAGCATCAGAAGCTTTAAAACATGAATTCTTCCAGATAGTAGTAAGTATAAATACATGTTGGACTTTACCAGAAATCTGGGTGCAGGTTGGCTCTTTGGTAGAGTTCTAAACTTCAGAGCTGGCAGAATCAGGTTTAATCCATGTGGTGCTACACTCTAAGTTGTGGATGCATTATAAGCATAATGGTCAATCACTTATCGTGAATGATGGGTGGGAGGAGCTGCTGACTGGCTACCTTCCCTCTGGCCAGGTGTTCAAAATTACGGACTGTAGCAGGTAGTCTTAATAGCTTTGACATAAATACACCAGAAGCGTAAGTGCCAGGACAATTTTAGTTTCATAATACATTCTATGGATAATTCGCTGGTTGACTAACGTGAGGAGAGGTTAAATAAAATGCTGCTGGCAAGCTTAGATAAGAAACAAAATATGGAAGTTCAGCTAAAGATGAAGAGGTTGTTTTCTTTAACATGTCACGTTACAACCACATCTGCTTTACACTGTAGGATCCAAACTTGTGAAAATTTGAAAAAACAGTTACAATTTTAATTTTGATAAAGTTATAATAACATTTTACTTTACTTTTTAGAGCTTTGGATTTTACTGTAAGATTTTTGTAGCTTATATTTTATTATACATTCCTTTTTATAGATCATTGTTTATTATATATAATATATATATTACATGTACCAACTGAGGTATCAGTACCCTGGATGAAAGTTATGTAAATTCATGATACCCCAGCTAGTACATGAAAAATTGTTTCATTTATATATAATTAAAAAAAAAACCCTATAAAAACAGCAAAAGACAAAATGTGAAACCATAAATTTGCATGTATCTACTCATGGATCCAAAAAAAACCTTCATGCCAAATTTGTCTCTGTTTTTCCTTGGACCCAATGAACCTCCGTCCCAATTTTGGTGAGGATCCATTCACACTCAATGAAGTATTTATGTGGGCATACAACAGACAGAACTATTATAGTTTATCTTTGTGTGACATATTCATGACATCATATCTGCACCCTGAGAATGGAGAAAAATAAAGTTCTCCATGATATGAAATGGAAGCAAAACAGGAAAATTGTGACCACTATAGTAAATCCACATGCACACATGATAAAAATTTTGCAAAGTTGGAGGTTGCACATCTCATAATAAAAAGGTTTTTTTCCAGTATCATGTAAGAAAGTTTTCCATTATAGTATGATATATTTATAGATTATCTTTTCTTATATCTATATTTTTATATATTATCTATTATTATACATATTTTTGATAGCTCATCATTTATTATATACAATTTTATAGCTTATAGTTTATTATGTAAATTTTTATACATTGTTTTATTATGATTATTTGCATAGACAACTAAAGGAAGAACCTTTGATGCACGGAAAACATTTCAGGTGAGGTTTTAGTGTTTTATGTGCTCTAAAGTTGTGGCCTTTAAATATTCTGTCTGTAAGAAGTGTTTTTGCTCCTTGTAGTAAACAAAACACTTAGGAGTATGTAGTGTATCTTGTAGAAATAAAAGAATGGTTTTACACTGCATTTAAATATTATGATATTATTTTAAGAGGTTAATGTCTTTAGCTTGAAGTTTAGAAGATAGGAATTCTAGAGTATGTGACTGAAACTGTCTGAACTCCAGTTAACAGAACAGCATTCAGAGAATATCCTTGACATGTGGTATGAAACAAAAATGTTTATTCTTAATTTTCACTAAACAAAAATCCAACAAATTTTCCTGATTCAGTTCTCTTTATAAATCAACAGTTTTTGGGGATACTACTGATGTGTCATAAATAAATGGAAAGGCTTATATATATAGTGGGATCAGTAGGTATAATTATATGTAAATACATAATTATAGCAGAAGCAATAGTCAAAAAGACTGAAATATAGTAGAAGTGTAATAAATGTTAAGAAAAAGTTAAGGGCTAAATCTAAACATGTACTGAAATGAGACCAATTGGTAAAGAACTGTAATGGCTGCCCTATCCCCCAAAGTTGAGGGAGTGCAAAACCTCAAGACCTTTCTCTAAACTAATTTGATTTTAAAATAAGCCAAAAGAAAGAAGTACCAAATAAAAATTTAACACCTTTCAATATCGAGGATTATTTTTCACAAACGTATTTTGAAAATGCAAACTGCCAAATTAGGCTAAGCCTGACCACGTAGTAATCAGTATAGAATGTTTCTAGTAACCACATAGCATGTAACGTTCTTTTAGAATATATGGTGAGTGTTCTTAAGTGAGTAAATAATTAGGCTCTTTAAAGTCTTTAGAAGTAGAACAAAGCTTTTATAACTTGAGGCAAAAGTTGTTAATTCAGGTTTTGGACTTTTTTTATTTTTTATTTTTACAAGTCTGTGTACCTTTAATACAGTCAGTTTCTTATGAAACTTTCTGCACATGCATATATATGTATGTTCTGGAGTGTCCTAGTGACTGAAATATAAAATTATTATTACCTATTCTAAAAAACAAAAAGGGGGGGTTCTATCATCTCTGTTTCATCTTTCAAGCCAAATATTAATTTCCCAGCTGTTAAGACTTAAAAACTGATAACTGTTAAAAATGCAATCTGTTCCTGTGGTCAGTTGATTTTCACTGTTTTTTTGTTTAGTTTGGAATGCTATGTGTACGAGCTATGGTTCGTCTCAAAAGACTGAAGTTTACTCCAGAACCGTTGTCTGTTGATGTAGCATGTAGCAACCCCTATAGGATTAAAACACTAAGAAAGGTAAGATTTACTCTTTTCTTCACTTTTTTTTTTAAAGAGTACAAAGATGTCCTCCTGACGTATGTGTGTGTGTGTGTGTGTGTGTGTGTGTGTGAATACGCTGTTTTACTTGTTACTGCACTGTTGTTTCCAAGTTTAATGTTATGTGATTCTTTTCAATAATATCTTGTCTGTATCTGTGTATCAGATTCTTTTCATAAAATTTTGACTCTATGTGTGTGTATCAGCTAACAGCACATTTTGTTTTCTGTTCCGTCAGGTTATTGATGGCTGTGCTTTCCGTGTGTACTGTCACTGGGTAAAGAGAGGTGAAGCCCAAAACCGTGCAGCACTTTTTGAAAACCGTCCAAAAACAGAACTTAAACAGATTTATACAAATGTATGGAAAATTTCCATGACATAATAAATGTCTCTAATCTAGGTATTCAAACTGCCAAGAAAAACTAACTTCTGAGTAGACCCCATGGACTCTCAGCAGATAGAAATTTTAATGTCCAAAGATTGAGATAGAGCAATATCAATAGAGCAATAGAGATATTTTGTAAATAGTTTTGTTGTTTACCAGCATTTTGAAACCTGTCCCTTGATATGAAAGTAAGGGGTCTACTGTAATGAGAAGTTTTCACCATATTAATTCATGAGCATAATAAAACCTGAGTATTGTATTTATTCACAAAGATTTAATTTCATGTTGTGTGTTATCTTTAACAAAAGTGATTATTTTCTAGACTTTTACAAAACCGTGTTGTTGTTGTTTTTTTTGGGGGGGAGGGGAGTGCTGAGATTGTTTTTGAAATTATTAAAAGTTCAAAGAAAAATTTAAGAGAATTTTTTTTTTACTTAATCACAAATTTCTTTTCAAAGGCTTAAATCAAGTTCAAAAGCAAGAAAAAACAACAAACAATTTTGTGGGTGTGCATCATGAAAGAAAAACCTAATAGTTGACTAGTTTCAAATAATTTATTTTTGTAACATTGTAACATTTTGTTACTGTTACCACAAATAGAGCTGACGATTTGACAGTTTTAACAAACATTTTTAAACAAGAAAGCGTTAATAAAACTTCTTTGAAACTCATTGAACAATCATATGCTTGGTCCTTTATGTATAGCCTTTGTAAACTACAGAATCTGTTTGCATAAAATCAGTCAGTTATTGAGGAGAATATTTTACTATCATTTACTTCCATAAGACTACTATTCTGGAATATCTGGTTGTTTTATACTTTGAACTTGAACTACTATTCTGGAATATCTGGTTGTTTTATACTTTGAACTTGAACTACTATTCTGGAATATCTGGTTGTTTTATACTTTGAACTTGAATATACCATTTCTGGGTTATTGTTTTTATTCCTGTAAAGAAAGTAATAGAGTTCAACCTTTACTGACTGAATATTTTCAAGTATATTGTGTATGATATATAGAGGTGAACAAGTTATTATTGATTCCAAGTCAGAGCAAGTTACCTACTTAGAGTAAGTCAACTTGGTAATGAGTACAACTAATAATTAAATATACCTTTCTCACATTCTTACTTGTAAAGATGGGAATGCATTGCTTCATCAGTTTCATGTTTTTACTGTTTATGATAGTTTTAGCCATAAACCCAATAGCATCACAAAGTTTAACCAGCATAAGAGATTGAAATTAGTCCTGAGTACTTATATTAAGCCAACAATGCAAAACAATCTCTGTGATAAAAGTATAATAAAATAGATAAAAGTATAATAAAATAATTAAAACGAGTAAAATTATATATTTTACACATTCTGACCAACAGTGTTAGCAAAAGTAACAGTAGAGAAATAGAATATACCTTAGTTGAGCACTTATGTTAAGTGTATTGATAATTTATCTAGTGTTACTGTTAAACTGTGTAGACTTTGGATATTGGAAAATAAGCAATGTTGTTGTTTAGTTAGATAAAAAAATTAATTATATGTGTATCTAAGATTAATTAGCAGACCAACTCTGGCTTTTTTTTGCCTCCCCTAATTATTTGTTTCACTATTTTCTCATCCTTGCTTCATATAATTTTTATAGTATAATGTATACTTCATACTTTGTGGTTACACCTGATGTCTTGTAGATTGTTGTTTATTTTAGACTGTTAGTGTCTACAGAATCTTTTAGAATGATCTGTTTTATTTAATAATAGGTGTTATTAAGTTGAATATAGTTGTGTTCTATATGTGTTAGTAAACTGTCTGTAGAATTTCCATTAAGATGTGTGTAACATGTATGCAATTTTATTTTATAAATTTTGGTATTTAGGCTATAAAATGGTAGATGTGGCTCAAAATAAATTGATGGAGAACAATCAATTGATAAATAAATAGTCATGCCATACATAATCGCCACATCTTAGATGTCACAAACCATCTGATGCGACCAAATATTGAAATATGTACGAGAAGAACGTAAAATCAAGTAAACTACTTTGGAAACTCTCTGAAAGTCCCACTTTTTATGAAACTGGTGATAGTTTAGTGAAACATCTGCTTGATGTACATCACAGAAGAGTTAGAAGTAATGTTTGGAAGTATTGGACTGTGGTTATTAAACTTACTCTTAAAATGTAGCCTTAACAACTTCAGTAATCATTACGAGAAAGTAATTTCTTTCAAGATATGAAATACTTGTGTTTTCAACAACAGTTGCTTTCTTCTAAAAAGCATTGTGGAACATCATACTTTGTGTAGAACGGGCCCGGCATGGCCAAGCGTGTTAAGGTGTGCGACTCGTAATCTGAGGGTCGCAGGTTCGCGATCCTGGTTCGCCTAAATATGCTCGCCCTTTCAGCCATGGGGGCATTATAATGTGATGGTCAATCCCACTATTCGTTAGTAAAAGAGTAGCCCAAGAGTTGGTGGTGGGTGGTGATGACTAGCTGCCTTCCCTCTAGTCTTACACTGCTAAATTAGGGACAACTAGCACAGATAGCCATCGAGTAGCTTTGTGCAAAATTAAAAAAACAAACAAACTTTGTGTAGATGGGTAGGACATTGTAGACAATTATAAGTGTTCTATTTATTTATTTAAGAAACTTAAGTTTATATGACTATAATGGTACCAAGCTGATTTACATAACTATTTCCATATAAGTTGTATTTTGAAGAGTACATTTGTTTGTTTTTTCTCAACAATGCATTAGAACACAAAAGAACTTGGAGATTCCTATACTGATCTAGCAGTATCAGTAGTACCTTGTAAGTTGTGTTGTTGCTGCATTAAATGAATATGGACAAAGTGGGCCCGTTGAACTGACCCTATCATGTTATTTGTACTTGCAGCATGTCTGTGAATTGCTCACTCAGACTTTATGAAATTGTAATGCAAGGTGGTGATCATAAGAAGAATAAAAATCATTTTAACCATCATACTGTTTCCATATTGCATTTGCACAGACTTTAGAACCTTCAAAATGTATACCTAGTTTTCTTAGTATCTTTGTATATTGTATCTGTAGCTATTCTCTTTTCCCACAAACTGTCAGTGTAGGGTAAAATAAATACTTAATTATTCTGACATCAAATGTGTAGTACTGTGTTCAATGGTACACTGTAAAAGGTCATGATGTGTATTTTGACCACAACTCATGCTCGTAAAGTTAAAAACGAATTCAGAAGTTCCGTATGTTGGTGTGGCAGTATTAAATGTTATATTAATCTCTTCCACAAATAACCTGCCATTTTTTTCTGAATTACGTATTATGAATACTAGAGAAACCATTCCTTTCTGGAAATGTGACATTTATATATTGTATGTGTGTGTATAGAAATATAAAACAGATCATAAAAACTCCAATAGATACCAGCACAAACAGCATTTTCAGTGCCATCTGCAGAACATTGAACAAATTTAGGCAAACAGTTAAAGGTATAGTGAGAAGTGGTTTGCCCAAATAAACTCAAGCCAAAGTTATTTTAAAACAAAAAGAACACCCAAGTTATCTGAGGCATATCACAGATGGGATTTAAAAAAAAACAAAAGACTTGAGAGCTATCATCCTTTGATATGGCCATATTAACAGAATCGTTCAAATTGTTATCTAAACTTTTACGGCTCAAGACTAGTTATGAAAGACTGGAAGGTGGATCATTTCATTTTACACTGAGAGAAAAGTTTCTACCACAAAAAGGTGTTTAATTGTATAAATTCAGTGTTGTTTCTAAAGTCTCGCTTGTGGCTTAGTGGTAACTTTATTAGTGGTATTATTTACATCTAAAAGTGTGATGTTATGAGTGACCACATTGTTACTAAGACTTGCATCTTTCTAAATGATTGACTTGTGTTGTCATGATAAAGTTATTTGTGCACCTTTAATAATTAATTGTATGATTTGTTGCTTTAGTTGATCCCAAAGTGTGTGTGGTTATATTGGTTTATTTGATACTGGTACATATTATTTTAGTTATATAATTCCATTCTTTTTTGTATGTAGTTATTTTATGCCCTCTATATTTTGTTGCACTGGGTCATCTGATCCAGTTACATTTTTGTTTGATTGAATTATTTGATCCAAGTAAGTTTTGTGGTATTAAGTTACAAGATCCAAGTCTGTTTTGTTGGTTTAAGCTGAAACAAGTTGAAATTCAAAAATGTTAAAACAAGTGTCTCTTCAGTGACATTTAACTCTAACTTTATAACAATACTTAAACTGTTGGATAGATCAAATTTTTCCATTAAAAGTTTGAATTCACTGTATTTTGAAAGTATGAGTGTAACCAAACTATTTGAAATATATTTTAATGATTGTGAAGAATTTATTGTAGTATTTAGACACAGAGACATATTTTGTATGTTATACTGTAGTTAGATATGAAAATCTGTAAAAATATATTTGAAGAAGTGATCTACTTGAGAAAGTTTTGAATAAATAATTACTGCATGTGTGTTTTCCTGAAATATAAGAAAAAGATAAAAACTTGGCAACACAACCCCCTATTGAATCAGTGGTAGGCTTAAGGGGTTATAACATTAAAATCCAAGGTTCTATTCCTTGTGCCTGATTGTTAGAACACTTGACTCATAATTTGCAAGTTGTGGATTCAAATTCCCATCACCGAACTTGCATCACCCACCGCCAACTCTTGGGCTAATCTTTTACCAACGAATAGTGGGTTTGACCGTAACATTATAACGCCCCCACGGCTGAAAGGGCGAGCATGTTTGGCGCGATGGAGATGCGAACCCGCCACCCTCATATTAAAGCCGCACGCCTTAACATCCTTGACCGTGCCGGGCCTACAATAGGATTAACTCGGCTTTTGAAATTCATTATTAAGTGTCCTGTTTATAGGACCCTCTAGTGTTTAAAGTTACGCCCTCTGGACTCTAATAAAAGTAGTGAATTTGTGCAAGGAAAATCTTGTTCAGCATCTGGTTGCGATCTAGCAGATATGTTTCTTTAATAAACGTATCTCCGATAAAACAAAAATTATGAGAAGTCTTGACATATTTTTTCCAAAGAAATGCATCTCTGTTTCATAATTCATTAAAATATGTTTACTCTTTGTTATTTTCAATGGTTCACAGATATACACTTCTGTGAGCCAAAATCTTAAGGCCAATGAACATATAGAAAAAATATGCATTTTGCGTTGTTAGACTCAACTACTTATTTGAGTAGAGCTTCGAAAGATGAAAATCAGAAAAGGGAAAATAAAAAAAACCTTTTTTAGTATTTAATAGGAAAAATGAGAACACGATGAAATTAGCCTAAATACTAGCTGGTAAAAAGTTTAAGACAATACTGAAATGAAGCGTTAATCGGTAAACATATAACGAAATTTAGTAATTTGTGTTCAAGCATTAGCGTTGTCAACATCTCCTGTGTTACATTAGGTAAAAACATGGCAAAGGATAAGAAGTTGACAGAGTTTGAACGTGGCAGGATTGTCGAGCTGTACAAGCAAGGTCTCTCTCAACGTGCCATCGCTGGTGAGATTAAGCGTAGTAACACTGCTATTGCAAATTTCTTAAAAGATTCTGAGGAATACGGAACGAGAATTTCAAATTTCGTTGGCGTTGAGCAGGGGGATTCGACGGGTTGTACGGCAAGACACCAGGCGATTGTCGATCCAGATAAAGGCCCTTACGGACGCAGAATGCAGCTGAAGTACAATAAGACGGCATCTACAAGAGAAAGGCCACGCCTTCTTCCGCACCACGAAACACCTCGGTTAAATTTTGCTGAGAAGCACCAAACATGGGACGTAGAAGAGTGGACGAAGGTTTTGTTCTCTGATGAGAAAAAATTTAACCTCGATGGCCCAGATGGGTTCCAATGTCACTGGCACGATAAGGATATCCCACCAGAAACATTTTGTACACCACACAGTGGAGGAGGTTCCATCATGATATGGGGTGCTTTTTTTTTTCCATGGAATAATGGAGCTTCAGGTTATACAGGGACATCAAACGGCGGCTGGTTACGTTGGCATGTTGGAGAGAGTACCCTTATTGACTGACTGCCCTCGCTTGTGTGGAAATGACTGGTTCTTTCAGCAGAACAACGCTGCAATCCACAATACCCGCAGGACAAAGGACTCTTTCATGGCGAATAACGTGTTTGTTTTGGACCATCCGGCGTGTTCGCCCGAACTGAACCCCATTGAAAATGTTTCGGGGTGGATGGCAAGGGAAGGCTATAGAAATGGACGTCAATTCCAAACAGTGCATGATCTTCGTGAAGCCATCTTCACCACATTAATAATATTCGAGCCAGTCTTCTGCAAACGCTCATATCGACCATGCCAAAGCGAATTTGTGCAGTTATTCGCAATAACAGCCTTGCAACTCTACTGAGACCTCTTGTTGGGCATTTCCTACCCTGTTTAGGACTTCTTTTTTGGTATGGTCTTAAACTTTTGACCAGCTAGTATTTAGGCTAATTTCATAGTGTTCACATTTTCCCTATTTAATGCTAAAAATGTCTTTTATTTTTATTTTCCCTTTTCTTATTTTCATCTTTCGAAGCTCTACTCAAATAAGTGGTTGAGTCTAACAACGCAAAATGCATATTTTTTCTTTATGTTCATTGGCCTTAAGATTTTGGCCAGCAGTGTACCTTATAATTAAGCCAACAATGACTACTTTTACTCATAATATTTTATATTATGTTTTTTGTATATATATATATTATAGCCGAATTTTCAATATTTTTATTTCTTCTACGTACTTAATATGAATGATATTTTAGATAACGTTTCGTCCATCCATTTCAGTTTCTTCCATATCAAAACTCAAAGTTATAAATTTCAGATTTTTTTCTATTGTCATTGCGTTGCTTTAAAAAATCTGCTTTATCTTATTTATCGATTTAAATATAGGATAAAGTATTTGTTGAATGGAATGTTTTGAATTTCGCGCTAAGCTACACGAGGGTTATCTGTGCTAACTGTCCATCAGTGTAAGACTAGAGGGAAGACAAATAATCATAATCACCGACCGTTAACTCTTAGAATAGTCTTTTACCAACGAATAGCTGGATTGACCGTCACGTTAAAACACTCCCACGGCTGAAAGGGCGAGCATATTTGGTTTACTGGGATTCGAACCCACGACCTTAAAATTATGAGTCGAGTGCCTTAACCACTTGCCCATACCGGGCTTTATTTGTTGATTTTCACTACATTAAATAAAATAATAATTAAACCTCTTACATGAGGCACAAGTAACAATCCATTTAATGCTTGAGTAAAGAAGCACATTAGGCTGGTATTACAATCAACTAGTAGACAACGATTTATAAATATATTTAAATAATTTTGTTCTGTGGGAACATATAACATTTTTCGAAAAAATATTTGTCTCTCTTCTTTAGATATAGTCTTTCGGTTAGCAGTACAGGGTTTATATATAAGTACAAAAAGAAGAGACAAAATAATCTATCGTAAAAAAAGTGTTTTCACCAGATGGCAAGGTTATAGATAAAGGTCAGGTCTGTGGTTGATAAATGAACGTAGCGAAATATGGTTGATGTTGAAAGAGACATTATCACAGTTTTGAGAAAGATAGTTCGATTTGATTATCTCTATAGTTTTTCTAAACAATATATTTCCTTTTTTAGTTTCCGCATAGCGTAGGAGAAAAGTTTAGTTACAAAGTATTTTGTAACCAGGAGCAAATGGATGGAGGCCCGGCATGGCCAAGCGTGTTAAGGCGTGCGACTCGTAATCTGAGGGTCGCAGGTTCGCATCGCTGTCGCGCCAAACATGCTCGCCCTTTCAGCCGTGGGGGCGTTATTATGTTACAGTCAATCCCACTATACGTTGGTAAAAGAGTAGCCCAAGAGTCGGCGGTGGGTGGTGATGACTAGTTGCCTTCTCTCTAGTCTTACGGTGCTAAATTAGGGACGGCTAGTACAGATAGCCCTCGAGTAGCTTTGTGCGAAATTCAAAAACAAAATCAAAAGGATGACGTAAAAAAAAAATCTGGAATTTATCTCTTCATATAGCCTTAACTTTCTTTTCATGTTTTATTTAAAAGAAGTGCAGTATTCGCCCATTATATTCCTTTATACATTTGTATGCGATTCTATGTAAATGTCTCGGTTTTCTCCTTCAATAGGAGTTATTTAGGGTTAGGTCATACGATGTTTATGTTATTTCAAGGTTTAATGTCAGTGCTCAAGTTATTAAATAGACAAAAATTTCGTTAGAAATTTCTGGCATAAAATGGTATGTCGGTAGAAGGGCTAGGATTAATATAATATATTGTAAGGTTTTGACCTTTAATAAAAGCCCTATTTATAAGGCTTGGGCTAAATCTCCAGAGAGCACTAGATTTTCTAAGTATTTCAGTTCAGTTTCTAAGCCTTCTTTGCGGATACAATGTTATAATAAAATGTAATAGTGGGTTTGTGAATTTAAGGTTCTCTCACCAAAAGTAAAAGTAATCCTTCACTTCATATCCTATTTACATGTATTTAAACATATCCGTGTGGGTAACATGGAATAATTCGTAAAATTAGAAGTTTCTTAGAAGTCAAGTTATTAATGAACACAGCTTTATAACCTTTCCTCTTAAGGTTTACTATCAGACAAAATCAACCATGATGTAACGGAAAGCATAAAATCTTGCCTTTATCAGGATACCACATCTCTTCCTAGGGAAATCAATAACAACCTCTGCGACCTCAAAGAGAAATCAGTTCCTACAGAGGTTGTCACACAAATAACACTTAACAAACTTAGCAGTTAATACGTTATGAAAACTGACTCAGTATCGAACAAACATTTTAAAGCTATAAAATATTATGTATTTTTCTTAATCAAATAGGACGCAAGCGGTTTGGGAAAAATATGTAGCAGTTCATGTTCGTAATCTGAGGGTCGCGGGTTCGAATCCAGGTCGCACCGAACATGCTCGCCCTTTCAGCCGTGGGGGCGTTATAATGCAACTATCAATCCCACTATTAGTTGGTAAGAGAGTAGCCCAAGAGTTGGTAGTGATGACTAGCTGCCCCTCTCTAGTCTTACACTGCTAAATTAGGGACGACTAGCACAGATAGCCCTCCAGTAGTTTTGTGCGAAATTAAAACACATTAAACGCTACTTGTCACATATCATCTTTGTTGTCAACATCTTCTAGAGTCGTTTTCACTTATCATTTTTCTTTTGGGCCCTTACTTCTTGTATTTTTGAATCAAGAAGAGAAATTTGGTAAATATATTTTACGTGGCCCTGAAATAACCATACCAAATTCAATCGGTATTTATGCCACCAAATAAATATTCAAGCACGTTTAATTTATTTGACAAACTTCAACTATCGTTTTCCCCTATACACTATTCCAGCCAAGTTTTATTCTACGTAACGTTACTATGGTAACTTGTGAATTAAAGTATTGAAGAATATGTAAATATCATTACATCTGCTATACCCAAAGTTATCGAAGTATTTCGTGTAATACCAGGACAATACAGTTTGACTAGATACGGTAGGTCTTGTAGTTGTTGAAACACTATTCCTACTGTCTGAACAATAATTGTTTTAGTGTGAATCGTGTTATTTATTAAATATATTTAATTTATTATCCATTAACGCTAAGGTACCGATTTATTAATATAACACTGTTTATTTAAATAAATATTGATCTTCTCTCATACACTTAACTTTTGTTAAATATACTATGACAAATTCATAATTTGTAGTTATTGCTTCTATTACAGTGACTTTGTCCTGAACAATAACTCATCACTGAAAAAGCAGATCCAGGACGGTCTCCTAAATTCTTTCAGCCGTAAACACGTGTATAACGTATATAAAGAGGAGAACAAAAGGAATATAGTAAGTATAAACTAATGTTAACTTTTACTCTCAGTGAGGATCTGTTTGAAAGAAGCGTGTTGTTTAGATGTGAAAAATGCAATAGTTTTTAACATAACTTTTGGATAATCGACCATTTCTAATTTAAATTACATTTTATAGTAAACTTGCATGGAGTTCGTGGGACTTCTTTTCATATCCATGTTGTGGTTTTTATGTTTCTTACAATCATTCGCGTGGCATGATAGTAATTGGATGTCTTAACTTTTCAACTTATATTGATTTAAAAGAGAAACAACAATCGCTGCTTTAACTATATTTTTTTCTCCCACGTGACGTATTAAACCACACTCCAGTTACAAAAATTGTGATGATGCTGACATAAATAACAAACCTATCCTCGATTACACGTGTGGTCGACTGGTTGGTTTTGAACGAGAGGGAGCACAGGTTGTAGAGGTGATAAAACCTCTTTATAAACCATACGGATTTTATATAGCTAAGGGAAGGATGAGAAACAGCAAAGGTAAGCAGCTTCTTGTTTGTATCAGAATTGTTATTATTATTATAACCGTAAAAGAGGACCAAGATCGCTTGTTTTAAACATTTACATCACTATACAGTAGTGTGTTCTCTGTCTATCACTTTGTTAGTGTACACTAAAATGATATTACATAAAGGACGCTTAACACTGCAATTTGCACATGCCATGAATCACAAGAATAATTATACAATCTGTAGGATACAACATAGCATGCCATATGAACTTGAAAAGCAACAAATAAAACCTTTGTTACCCTTCATTTTGTTTCTATATGTTCTTGAAACAAAACACGTTAGAGGATCCTTTACCAATCATCTAGTTTATTAATATCTTTCGTGAGTGCAAATCTTACCAAAGATGAAAGTATTATGTGTTCAATTTATTATTTTCATGTTTATTCATTATAGGAAAAACAAAGTTATCGTGGTTATTTTTATAGCATAATCCTACAGAATATACTGTAACTGATAATTCCAAATTACAATAACAACAATTTAGAACTCATGATGATGCCTCATCAACGGTCGCGTGTGTGTTTTCTTATACCAAAGCCACATCGAGAGGAATCGAACCCCTAATTTTAGCGTTATAAATCTATAGACATACTGCTGTACTAGCGGGTAGCACCATCAAAGATCGCAACAAAAAAAAAGTCAGAATGTACCTCATTGTGAAGTTGCATGTTATTGTATTTTGAATTTATTTATTTAGAAGATTTCTTACTAGATGTCAAGGTAAAGTTAGTTAAGACACTATTTAATTCTTGTAGAAATCAACATTTTTTATTTTATTTCAGGGGAAAGTAAAAATTATCTAAATAATTGATTTCTTTTGAAATCATATATAGATGTTTTTTTTTCATCGTAACTGAGATGATTTTATCTTAACGTTTTTAAATTTTACTTTATTACTTTTACTCTTTTGAGGTTTGAAAAATAAAGTTTGTATAATAGTCATGGTGGCCAGAGTGCAGACAAACACTTGGTAAGACTAAACATGCGCACACACACAGTAATTTACACCAAATTGTCGTAACAGATTGATTAATTTATGTTTTAGCATATATTTCACTCAAAGCCACATACAGGATATCTCCGCATAGCAGTTTCAAATTTTAAACTGATAAACTATAAGGACGTTAGTTACTGAAGATCATCCACCACCAACTCTTTGCTGACAGAATAAGTAGTATTTGACTGTCACTTTTAAAGCATAACCAGATTGGGAAATCCTACTTACAGAAAATGATAAAGAGTATCAAGAAAGAAACAGCAGTTTAACCAACCGTAAATGTCGAATCATTAACGACAATAAGATGATTTAATGGAAGAAGGATTTTAATTGGATAACAAAAAATAATTCTTAGAGCATTTTGTCTCCTTCTACAAACAATATTTTTTTCAAGCTATTTCGTATTCTTATCTAACCTCACCAACATCGTTCAACAAAGTAACTTAGATATTATTAGATAAATTTTAGTCAGGTAGATAGACGCACTAACAAAGAAAAATTACTACAAAGATCTTACAATTCATGTACATATATATTGTTTGATAGTTTCAGGAGTGTTCATAACACGGATGCGAGACTACCAAACATTGATTTCAATCGCTCGGATTCTCGATCCTGGTGATGAAATTTTAGAGATAGATGGAGTCAGTGTCAAAGAAAAAAACATCATGGAAATAAACTAAATGGTGAAAAAGAATAAAATATTCTTGAAAACTCTACTCGTTCAAATCGGAAAGATAAGTAAAATATATATAACAGCTCTTCATGACTCTTGAAATAAAAATGTATCTCTGAACGGCTGGTATGGGTATTAACACTTTTATTGATAAGCAGAGAATAACGTTTCGACCTTCCCAGGTCATCTTCAGGTTTACAAAGTGAGTTTGCAACTGATTGTTGCTGGACACGTCTTAGAAACGAGAGTATAAATGAGTATGGGACTGATGCACACCCCAAGCAACAAATTAGCAACCCTTATGTAATTCACTTCCACCAAAACTAACCTTATGTTCAATGACCAGAACTACCGACAAATAAATGGATTAAGTTTGGGAATCCCGTGTTACCAGTTCTGGGCATTTTTATGACACGGATTGAATCACAAGCGATCAATTCAGCCTTACACCAACCACTATGCTGGTACAGGTATGTTGATGATACGATTGCTGGATTCATATCTACAGAACACACACTAAGTTCTTCAATAACGTCAACTCGATACACTCCAACATTAAGTTCACCCGTGAACAGGAAAACACTAACCAAATCGCATTTATTAACCTCAAGATCATTAGAACTGACACACAATTCAAAACAAATCCACAGAAAAATCACCCATACTGGATTATACATTCCCTGGGACTCAGCAAATGAAACAAAACAGAAACCAAATAAACATAGCCACAAAACTATGCTCACCCGATAAAATTAACAAAATAAAAACATTTCATCAACATCAAACAAAATCCTCAAAAAACCGTGGAAAAAAATTATATGCACACACACCTATACCAACAACAAACAAACAATAAATCCCAAGATACAACAAGCTACAAAACCTTACATTGCTGCATACCATATGTTCCCAACATCAGCGAAAAAATAACCAACATTTGGAAAAAAAACTTATAACAAAACACAACATTCCAATAAACACCAAATTTATTCGAAAACCAGGTGCAAAACTGAAGTCCATACTATGTAAACACTACACTGACAAATACAACACCAAATTAATTTACAAAATACAATGGAACAACTACCACGACTTTTATATTGGAGAAACAAACAGAAAAATGGAAACTAGATTCAAAGAACACAAAACACCTTCATATTTTTTTGAACACTGCAAAATAAATATACACAACAAACCATAGAAAACTCCCAGATACTAAGTAGGAAAACAAATATAAACAAACGCAAAATAAAAAAGCCCTACTTATACAAAAACTAAAACCAAAATTAAACTAATGTAAACGAACACTTTCATACCTATATTGATCAATAACCTAACATCTAATTGCAACGCCCCCTACAATCCGGTACCCGTTTACACTCTCGTCCCTGTGACACGTTTCTTTCAACGGTGAGTTGCAAACTCTTTTTGTTAACCTGAAGAGGACTTAGGAAGATCTAAACGTTGTTCTCTGCTTATCAATAAATGTGTTAATACCCATATATATATATACCAGCCGTTCTGTGATACATACATAAGAACTATGAATGACATTTTTGTTTTATACAGTATTCATCTATGTATTTATATATACTACGTTTTCAGATTAGTATTTTAAAGTAATAAATTAAGAAAAGCTTAAATTGTATTCTTTATATTCTATTAATTGTATTGTACAAAATTTTGTGTTGGATTTTATTAGTGACAAGATGTACTAACAACCCGAAGAATTCTATACAGACAAGTTATAAAAGAATCATTCCTGGAAAATATATAATTTCTGCACAAAGCTTCACTGAAGAAAACAGTTTCTCAGCCCCGACGGACGGTTCGATTGAAAAATTTAACTGTTATTAGATACCTGGTTCAGGTGTCATTAGTTGTAAATCCCTCAACAAATATGCAACGAATATTAGCATATCAAATTATACAATCCTGAACTGATCACAAGCATACTTAAGAAGAATCTCTTATTTCTTACTTTACCTTACCTCATAAATTTCTATTTTTACATTTTACTTACTGTTATAATAATGAATAAAGAAAAGTATACAACTTGGTCTTTTCTTCTTTTTTGCTATCATAAAACATGAGCTTACTTTTTTATATATTAATGGTATTCACGCAATAAATAATGCTCTATGTAATTAAACACACAGAAAACACTGTCCAATAAATATGATAATTTCTGGATTTCTGACTCTGCAATAATATCCTTAAAGAAATTCAGCTAAGCTTTCCAGTGTAATATCAAATGACAAAACAGGCAGTTTTGTAAAGAAAACAACAAACTTGATCATTTGATCAAAATATTAAAATTTTAGCTCTCTCTTGGGTATAAATAATATTGTGTGAAACATTAAAGAGAACTATTGGTATTTGTGAAAGATGGAATGCAATAGGTGAGTCTGATTAACCAGTTTATGTTTTGTAGAATAACAACAACGAGAGATATAAACATTATAATTTGTTTATATTTTAATGAGAAATCTATGTTAAATTTCTTATTTTTTGAAGGGATGTTCAACGAATTAGAGAAGAGGAAAGACTGAGAGATCAAATGTCAGAATTCTAATACCAGGGAAATTTATGATTTTTTTAAACACTTCTTTTTAAGAAGAACTTAAAACTAATATAATATTAAAATTGTGTTCGCTACCTATGTTTTTATACTATGTTTATCTGTGTATATTGATAATAAAGTCATTGATTTAAAATTTAAACATAACTCTGTAAAACATTGTGACATGTACACCTAGAGTTACAGGATGTAAAAAGCCTAACAAAGTAGATACCTTTAAACACAATCATCACGAAAGTATTACATTTGAACACATTCTCCAAGAACATTCAATAATAATATTAGAACATTTACTTTAATTATCACAATTTTTTGGTTGTCAGGAGGTAGTTCAAACTGACCAACGTTGTACAGAGAAAATAACAGATAAAATATAGTTTTACTAAAAAACAAACAATTGTATTTAAGAGGTTTTGTAGATAAAGTAAATAAAAGTTGAGATTTTCAGATGAAGAAGATTCTTTTCAATCTTAACATTCACATCACTTTCCTCACAGCCTAGTGACAAGAGTATTCAATATATTCACAGAAAAATTGTTTTTTAGTTTATTACAAATATGTCACTTAAATATTTTCTTTTTTTGTATGAAACACTTATTTTTCTGAAAGTCTGTCAAGGTTCTTGAAGATATATTTACTGCATTAACAGTTAGTATCAAAACTATAAACAAGTAAACACAAAGATGTAATGTGGAAAGTCAACCAAACCCATGTTGAGACAGCTAAATCTATACAAGCTTTCCATTTACAACAGCCAAGAGAAAACTGCATTTTGTATGTTAACCACTGAAATGAAACTGGTTAAATATCTGAACTATAAAATAGTGCATCATGTCTTACATCACTTGATTATCAGTACTCTAGAATACTGCCATGAAGTGGTTAAATATCTGAAGTATCAATTAGGGTACTATGACTTTAACTTGTATGTATTGTTAACATTTAAGTAATTCAAGTTCAAAACCAATTCCATTAATCAAATATTAGCTTCAGCACATATATACGTTAAGTGGGAATTGTTGTGAAGGATACTACAAGTTTTTAAGTTTTTCACTACATGTAAAAATACTGTATAAACACTGGTAAAGTCAACATTCAACAAGTGTGAAGCTTCTGAAAGAAATGAGAAGTGTTCTTCAAAAAGTAAACATTTAGTAACATACATGGTGAACACAGTATGGTTGATATACTATTATGATATACTCATCTAATTCTTGAAACTGTGGAACTAGATACAGCATGTAGTGTTTAAAAATGTAACAGACCTATTTCTAATGTATTATGGTAAGTATAATTAATTATAATCACACATTGCTAGCATTTACATCATAACAACCAAAGTGAACCTGATATTGAGTTAGTTAACAATACTGACAATGAAAGAATTAGTTACTTTATAAGAGAGAATAGATGACTTTTTAATAAAACTGTTATACAATCGGTTGACAAGACTGACATTTAAGAATTTTAATACCTCAGAGAACAGTATGATAGAAAACTGGTGGTAAATAAGGTATAAAATATTGACACAAACCTGTTACTCAATCAAGCAAAAAGAGTGACAAAAAATTTAATACTGTATCAATAGACAAAACTGATAGAATAACTGGTGAAAAGATTGATAAAGAAAACTGGTTCACAGTTGGAACAAGTGCCAATAAACAACTCAAGTACTTTAGAAGACAGTGTGGTTTAAATTAAAGAAATCTGGTCCTGAATCAGGTGAGAAAAACTAGTGTCAATCACCTGAAGTTGGTCTTTCCAGTCCTGGATCCAAATTATTTGATGTTATGGCCATTTTCAAAAAAGAAAGTAATAAAAAGGTTTTAAAAGACCTGTAGCAAAATTACACTAATAACTCACCAAGATGGCTAACGGGTAGTTTAAACAGCAGCGTTAGTCACCTGAAGTTGGCCTTTCTAGTCCTGCTTTCGAGTTATTTAACATTACGGCCATTTTCTAATTTCAAATCGAGCTAGATGGACTTTGATCCTTAAAAGGGAATCACATCAGAAAATGTCTAATGTATAAATTAAAACAATTAATGGCCTTTAAAAACTAAAAACATTACCAAGGTGGACAGTGTCACCATCACCAATAACTATGTCTAACGTTATGGACATGTTTAAAATGGTGCCGTCGTTGAGTGTCGTAACAACGGCAAGAAAGTAAAATGTGGCTCATTGTGACCTGAGTGTCACACAGACTACACACTAGTGCATCAGTTCCAGGTAAAAGAAAACGATGAAATAAAAACTGTGACCAATGCGTAGTCTAGTTAGAACAACTTCCTCTTTCCGATCCGTACTGAGGCAATACGGCCAAAGTCCAATATAGGGTTTTATTTGGAAAAGCTCGTTGTCGCGTTGCTCACTACAAGTCGACTGCCAGCTGGCACGGAGCCGAGCCTTGAATACAGGACCATAGTCCATGTATGGAACAGGCACAGCATTGATAGTGCCAAAGAAGGTAGATTTAATAATCAGTGATGTTAAGAAAATATTTTACGTAGAAGAGCGAACAACATTTAGACCTTCTTCGGTCATCGTTAGGTTCACAAAGAAAGAAAGAGGTAATTGACCGGAAGCTGACCACATGTTTGAAAGGGGTTGCGTAACTGAGTGTTGGAATGTAGAGGGTGGTGTAAGATATTTGAATATATAGAAAAGGAAAAAGTTCCTGTAATTTTACACATTTTTATGAAAAATATTCATTACAAAAATAAAAATATTAAACTGCATTTTGGCTTGCTATCATTTTTGTTTTCTGTAACTATTTAATATATGACGTTTGTGTGTTTAAATCCACAGACGGGGAATTGAACGCCTGATTTTTAGCGTTGTAAATCCATACTTACTGCTGTACCAGCTGGGGGCTTAAAATATGATAAATAGATATTTATACATCTTCTAAGTGATAACAATATTTTTTCCTTTCCACTCATTATTGGTTTCTACTGATAAATGACCACTCTTACAACATGTTTTCTTATTGGCTTTTCGCATAATTCTCGTGATCTTTTCTTCACTATGCCTGTCTTCTTAGTTTAACTATTAGCTTTATTTATGGTAACAGTTATCTTTTACATTACATCACCCTTTTGATTTATACAGTGGTTGCAAATTCAGCAGTTTTTGCAGAGAAAAGGTTAAAAAACAACAACATACAAACAGAAAAGATGAACAATGGGTCACAAATGCAAGATGGATGAGGACTACATTTCTAAACACAAAAAACTCGGAAATGTTCAAGAGAAAAAGGGTGTTTTATTGATTTATATGATAAAATTTATTGGATAATTGTTTATTTAGAATTAAGCTCAAGGCTACACTGTGGGCTATCTGTGTTCTGCCCACCACGGGTATTGAAACCCGGTTTTTAGCGGTGAGGGTCTGCAAACATTCCCTTGTGCCACTGGTGGGATTGGACAACTGATGTAATAATACAGTAACCATACTGAAGCTCATTTAATTACCAATATTTCCAGATATAATGGTATTCGAGTATGCAATTACTGTTTCTCTATCGTCTTGCGAAATGAAAAAATACAGGGTGTTCGGAAAATCACTGTGCACTTATATATTTATTAACAGACATGTTTCAATATAGAATACAAGAGGTAAACATGAATGACAATTATAAACAATGTTAAAAGTGACCTCCATTGGCATCAATATAAGCTTGGATCCTTCTTATTTTGTTTCTAAACACCGCTATCAGTTGCTGGCTTGAAATAGACTGAATGAATGCTGTTATTACTGCTTTCAAAACTGCACAGTAACTTTCAAACACCCTGTATATCCCGAAAAAATCTAAGAAAATTTAAACATAAATAAATACCTAAGACGAATAATTCTGACAACAAAGCATGATAGGAAAGGAAGTTCAGAATATCATGACAACATAGTGTGCTATTGATCTTATAAAACCACTACAAAATATATACATTTTATTGTAGATGTATCAGGCGAGAATAATTCACATGTTGTACCGGGAAATGTGTTAACACGCTGATATATTACTGGGACGTACATACAATGGACACTTTACTCATTATTGGTGTTTAGGTCTTATAGACCCTGGAGGGTCAGATGTGTCGACTTTTTTCCCTTGTTAGAAGTGTATACAATGTATTTATTTTAAATGTAGTTCCAAAGTGATACCACTCAGTCGCCATTAGTGACAGAACTAATGGAAGAGTTGTGCATCTTTATACTAGCAAATGAAAGGTAAAACCATGTGACAAAAGTAGAGCGAGTAGAATACAAGACAGCAGGCATGAAATAAATTGCAGGATAAACATAGTAATGAAAATATCTGAAAAAAAATATTTAAAAAGTCCCGCTGTCTCAAATGCTTAATTAAACACGTAACTAAACAAATTATTTCCTAAATTTTGATGTTGGTAGTAGTAGTCACACATTCGGGGAATTCATACAATTTCTTAATGCAAATTATTCGATGTTGTGTTTCAACTCTGAGCAGCATAGAACTCATCTGATTCATCATAAGTATCAAACTGCTACGCAATGAATAATGGAATATTTTTTGTCAACTAACATTCCTTGTATATTTACCGTCCAATCAAATTGGTGACTTTTGTGATTTTCAGGATACATTGTGTTCATTCGCAAACATTTTTGCTTACAAAAAAAATAATGAAAATACTGTATGACGATTATACTTGTCACCATTTTAGTTACAGATAAATAATAGTTTGACTGAAGTTGTTTATATGGTTCAATCGGACAGCACTTGCAGTTTTTAAGGCAATCATTGTTGATTAAACAGCCCATCCGGGTGCTTTTGCATGGTTCCGGCAACATTTTTTATTACTTATGGAAATGTGAATTAAGCTTTCACAATAAGTTTATACCTTCCATATTGATATGAATACAATAAAGCATTTGGTCTGGTTTTAAAAACTGGAGTTAAATAGCCCGTCTGTTCGGGAAAATTCTTCTGAAAATATAATTTCACAATAAGTTTGTGTGTCTATACGGACAGGAGCACGAGAAAATTTTTGGTGTGGCTTTTGAGGCATTCGGAGTTGATTAAACGGCTTATCTGGGAACCTTTGAGTTAGTCAGGCAACATTTTTATGAATTATAAGAAATAAATTACGATTCCACAATAATTATATGTTACCTGTGCAGACAGAGGTATTTCGAGTGAGTGTTAAAGTGACCGGAGTTAGTTAAATGGACCGTATGGCAAATGTGTTCTAGTTGTCTTTCACCCATACCCCCGAATGGAGGGCGGATGGAGGCATGAAAATGTGAAAAACAAAATACAATGATCATATACACATATGCAACCTGTGGCGTCTCAAATAATAATTATAATTAGCATTTGTTTAAAAAATATCAATGTACTACGTTATTATGATACATATTAATAACATTTACCTAATAACGTACGAACTGATTAATTAAACGCAAGTCTATTACTTTTAAGTGACGTATTGAGGAATTGTATTAAGCACAGCCTTTAGGCGTAATGTTTTCTGCTGCGCATAATTAGCTCCTTAGTAAAATGAAAGAAAAGAAAATGACATCTAAGAAGGTAGTTATTTGTAATTTGCACACATTCTCATCACAAACTTAAGAAAACAATCTCTCACGAACGGTATTTAACTTACAAAAAAGCGTTTTCATCCACACTCCGTGTCGGTAACACACGACACATTTCCTTCTGTAATATGGCGGCCGGAAATCATGTGCAATGCGCGCCGTTTGCCACTTTGGTGTTATTGAGAGCTCTTGGGACTTTTTTTTTTTTTATCGTTGATATATAGAAGAATATAAAGAAATCTGTAAAAATAGCATGGTGAGCTAAAATGGCGAAAATCTTATAATTAAAAATTATGTGATATATCTGTTGAAAATAAATATTTATATATCTCAGTTATTGTATTCTTATAGAAATTTTACATATATGTATATAGTGATATAACTTTAAAATGTCATAAGTAGTTGCAGATTTGTGGTTTTTGAAAGTTATACCATCGAAAAAATAGAACACAGTATTTTCATTACATTTAGATATACCCAAGTATGATTTTTTATTATTTTTTTTTTTTGTAAATATTGGTCTGTTTAGTGCGAATGAAAGAGTACAGCGCATGAATACATGGATCGTTACATGTAATACTTCGGCAGTTAGATTGACCATTGAGGAAGCTCGCAGCATTCAATGTGCTGAGAAATAAAAGGGTGTTTTTAGGTCGTCTGTCCGCCTGTTGTGGAAAAGATTATTTGAAATTTTGAAGAGGAAGTTCATATTATAATAGTTCAATCAGCTACAATATTAATTTTAAAAGTTTGTAAAGATTTATTATTTCCTAAAATTAAAATGACGGAAAGAGAAGACAAAGTGTATGAAGCCAAACTTGCCGAGCAGGCGGAACGTTATGACGGTGAGTATGAATTAGAATATTACTATTACACTTCTACAGGATTGAAGTAAGTGTAGGCTTAAGAGAACTAATTCATTTGAAATAAAAAATCGAAAGTATAACAAATATTACTTCAAATACGATGTAGGTATTGTTAATTCTAATACTAAAAGTTTAATTAATTATGAATGTAACATTAGTATAAATTTGACCTCCAGTTTCGTTTGCTTTATGATTTGTGTAATTTGAATTTCGTAGGTTACTGTTAAAAATCGAACTTGAAGTAAATTGTAATTATAATATAATATTGGAAACTATCAATATATCATAATATTTAATTGTTTTACATTTGTTTTATGGACGTATATCCATTACTTTAAGTTTTAAAAAATAACTGGAAGATTAAAAACTAGAATGTTTATTAACTAGACTACTTGGAGCATGCAGGCAGTCTTTTATAAAATTAATTTTTTTTTCATCTATATACCCTGCATATATATTTGTTTAAAGAATTACAATCTCAGCTTCTGTATCTACTGTATTAGAAAATTCCTCTTACAAAGTACGTTAATAACCAAATGACAATGCCTAAGTAAAAAAAGTTAATGTAAATTAAAAAAAAAAAAATTATTATTTTTTTCTGAAATTATAACAAGAAAGGAAAAACTTCTGAAGTTTGTTACCAATATTGTGGTACCACTTATCTGCAGCTAAAGTTTCTGTCAAAATTTTAAACAAAAAACAAGTTATAAGCATATAGAAGTTTTATTGATGATGGAACATACTAAATGTTTCAGTATAAGATTGGTCTGTTAAAATGTGTGGTATATTCCTTAATCAATAAAATTCTGCCTTATGTTTATAAATTATTGTTTGCTTATCTATTATCAGTTGATAAATAATTTAGAATAAATTTGAAATATTCTGTCTATATGGGCTTAGGAAATCAAATCTGATATAACTACTATTTAAATGAAATGATGAATGGGGTAAAATCAAAATGTGATTTAGTGAGCTTGTATTTAAAACATGCCAAATAAGATGCATATGGAAGGTAATTGAACCTAAATGGAAATTTCTGTTGTTTTTGCAAAAAATTAACAAAATAGAAATAAATAAAATAAAATTGGGAATAAGGTTGAAGTTTGGATTATAACAAAAATCCTAAATATTGGACCCTGACACATTCCGACAATAGTAATTAAACTGAAAAAAGATATCAGGTACCATAATTTGATAATGTGCATTTTAAGTTTTCACATGGTTATGATTTACACAGTATTAATTTATAAATATCTTAAGCAACTCGCATAAAAAATAACCTGTATAGTTTGCAAAGTTTTTGCTAGTGATGGACAACTTACTGAAGTATAGATAAGTAAAGTATTATAATTTGAAATTTTAATTACAGCAACTCGTGTGTAATTAGTACAGTTAACATCAGTATATTAAGTTTAAAAGGAAGCATTTGTAACTTAAGAAAAAGTATGGATTTTTTAATGTTATAATCAGTTTTAGTAGAAAACTTACTGTGAAACAGCAGTCAGAAATATAATGTTATACTGTCCATGTTGGGGCTGTGTATGATAAGAATGCATTCACAAACATATAAAAGGTTGAGTATACAGAATGGCAAATCATGAGATAATCGTATCCAACTTGGGATAAAAGACAAAGTGAAATGGCATGTATTAGAACTATTTTGACATCTTCTGGTGTTTGCAGCAGTCCCTGATATCAAGTCTGTGGCAAAAAAACAACATTCATACACTTATGACAATGTTTACGTGAGGCCAGTCCAATGGACATCATTCATACTGGAGAATTGCCATTAATTTTAATTCAAAATTTATAAATACATTTCTAGGAAGTTTAAGTTTTTAGTAAAGGTGAAAAATAGTGGGTAGAAAAAGTGAGAATTGTTATTAATGTTTTTACAAAAAAACATTTATGTAGTTAGTTTAACAAAACTGAATGCAATATGGTGTTCCTGTCATCTGTCTGTTATAATTTTGAATTTACCATATGTACATCCACAAAATTTGGTCTGCTTCTAGTAACTGTGTAAAGTATCTTTATAAAGTATTTCTCTGAATTTATGTAGTCAGTTTGACTAAACTGAGTGCAACATGGTTTTTATATTATCAACATAAATATGTATTTTAAAATTTTATTTAAATTATTTTAGTAAAACTTGTTTTCTCTACTCTTAACACCAGAGTTGATCATTTGATTGACCTAATAATCACCACACACAAAATCTAAATACTTTTATTTTTAGAATGACTATTGATTGTAACAGACAATAATTTTTTTTCCAGTTCTCTATTTTCAGACCTTTTTTTCACTTAGTTTTACTTAATTGATATTTGAACTCTTATTACTAGACTTTGTCTAACAAAGCTAAAAATTGAGCTGTGAGCATCCAAGTTATGTCATATGCTTGTATCTAAAATGTGTAATTAATTGAGAAACTATTTCATTTTCTTTTTGATTTATTTTTCCTTATTTAAAATAAGTTTTTCAAGTTTTTTAAAACTTTTCAACAATGAAAGAAAATGCTGAAATTACTGCTTAACTCATTTTTGTTGTTGTCAGATTGAGAAATGTTAAATCTACTTTTAGTAGTGGTGGTACTGGTGTGTTTTTTGTTGTTTTTTTCAGTTATCCACTTGAGAAAACAGTAATAATAATAATAATAATGCACAAATAGCTAACAACATTCTATAACTTATTTAACTGGACTTCCTGAGTAAGGTATAAGTGCTTTAAAATGAATTATTTTGCTGGTTGATCTGAATGCAGTGACAGCAATTTGTAATTCAAGAACAGTAACTGACAAGCTGCCATGAGACCAAGTTAGCATTGTATATCATTCAGAACTTAAAATATTTTTTTATAGGTCATAAATGATGTAATAGATGAGCATGGCAAATTGTTTTGACTTTGTGGCTAGATTCCATAAGGAAAGTAGATTGGACATTATAGAATTAGTCCCTGCCTTATTAACCCTATTGGCATGGGTCAAAAGCCATGTCATTGCATTTGTTGACCCACATTCAAAATTTTAGTGAACTATTATATTAATGTATTGCAATTACTTTGGTATATTATAAATTATTTTTAATTTTAGTACTATATTTAGTTAATTTTTTTAATTTAAAAGTAAATATGTAAAAAAAAATGCCTAAACTTTTTTTTGTTGAATGCAGCATTGATTTGAAGTAGATGTTTGTGATGCCCAAATACAAAGATAGCTTTTTACAAATTAGATTGGAAAAGTAGAATATAGAATAAAAAAACTTCCTGACTTTCCTATTTTCTGAGGTACTAATATATTTATTGGTTCAATGAAGGTGGCCCTGCTGACATTTACAGTTTTTCAAATTACTTACATGTGCATACATCACCCAGTGACATACGTACAACCAATCAGAAGCTGAGAATGTCCTAGTGGCTTTCTTAGTCTTTTTGAAATTTTAGGGTAGAAAAAAATCATTCTTTTTTATGCTATATTTCAAATGGTAAGACTAAAGTGACCTCAAAATGTCAAATTTTTTATACCCAAATGTAGCATAGTTAACAAATAAACATGATAATTCATTGTGAAATTATGTGGTATCAAAAGAGTAAATTCTGATTTTTGGTTATATCAAAATGTGTGTGTGAATTTTCCTTTATCCTCCACATGCAAAATTTTACAAGGCGTAACAACGTATAGCAAGTAGCAAATGAGTATAAAGCTCAACTAGAAGAGGTAATTGTGTGCTGTACATAATTATTTACTGTTCAATGTTTTAAAAAAACTGAAATTTAATAACTTGTTTGTAAATAGTAATACACACACACACACACACACACACACACACACAAAGTATTATAACTGAAATGTGACTTTACAGAATAATGGTCCACTAGAACACAGCCAAGATCACTTTTAAAGGCCTGCTTTATGTTCTTGGATATGGTTACATGAGTACATATGCAGCTTTTGTAAATGTAGCCAGGCACAGCTGAAAGTTCGATATAATAGAATAATATATAATGTATAATTTTGATATCTAAACATTTTGAATTTTCTTGTTATAATCTGTAGTCATTCTAGAATGAGCAAATATGATTCATATCTCCTAATTTCTTGTGGTTGTTACAAGGTTGGTCAAATTGACGAAACTCGTACTGAGATTCAGTAGAGTAAATAACAGATAAAATATTTGTTTTTGAAAGAAATGTTTAATAATTATCTGGAAAATATATATTTTGCACATGAAATTTGAAACTTTTGTGATGCATGTTGGATGTTCCATTTTCAAAAAGTAAAAAAAAGGCATGATAAAAACATTACTTTCAAAGTCTTAAAACTTAATAACAAAATGTAATGCCTTGACTATGAAAGCCTTGCAGTGTTTACTGATAATCTAAAAATTTTAATGAAGATACTTACTAATTTTTAAAAGTTATAGTACGAAAACTATAATAAGCACAAATTGGTTATGATGTCGGGTCAAGTGACTGAGTCTGTGCTGTGAGAGGGTTAGTAACTATAGTATAAATGTAATTTATGTTAAACTTGGGACAAATCAATATAGGTATACCTAGGAAGTAGAAAATGAGTGAATTGGAGCAGACAAATGTTAGATAATTAAGACAAGTAAATTTTGAGAATTTTTTGATGTCAACAGAAATATAGAAAAATACGCTACATTCAGACTTGACTATGACATAAATACGCTACATTCCAACTTAACTATGACGTAAGTGTTTTTAGTCTGCTAATATGATAGTCAGTTTTCAATTCAAAATCAAAACACA
This sequence comes from Tachypleus tridentatus, assembly GCF_004210375.1. Taxonomy (NCBI): domain Eukaryota; kingdom Metazoa; phylum Arthropoda; class Merostomata; order Xiphosura; family Limulidae; genus Tachypleus; species Tachypleus tridentatus. Next base: position 145,584,977 of record NC_134830.1, read on the forward strand.
ACTCATTAAAAAGTCATTTAGTGTTAGCAAATTAAAATATATAACTTAAACTGTTTGCAAACACTGGTATTATTCTTTAAGTAATACAAATCAAATTTATCTGATCTGTATCTTTTATTAAGGTAGATCCTCATTTTTCATTTTCGTACCATATCACTAACTAGCTATTATGATCAATATATAATGCAGTTAAATGATTAAAATTAGGACATAGAAAAAGAAACTTTTCAATTTTTTGTAGAATATCTTTGAAGATATTATTTTGGTAATATTAGTAGTTTCAGGTATTTCTTTTCACATATAATTAATTTTTAATGTTTTATTTCCCTTTCTTGTCATTTACCATTTATTCTTTATCTTGACAGAAGTGCCTTCAAGGCATATTAGTGCTTCTTTCCATCAAGCAGCCAACAATACTACAGTCACATGTACCCCATCATGACAACTACATGTCAGTTTCAAAATAACTGTTCATAGATTATAGTGTTAAATTAGTTCTTTCTCTTGACTATACTTGTGTGTGTTACCACTACATGTGGGCTATAAAGTTCAGACAAAGCTATTGAAGGTGAATATGACACCTATCAGGGGTTGGAATTATTTAAACTGCATTCATACAGAGATTTTTAAAATGCATGAATCAAAAGATTATGTAATTATCTTTGGGTCTAGATACACGTATATAACTATCATTGTATTATTGAAGATGAGATGCATAATGCCAAAGAGGAGAATTTTTTTATATAACTCTTTGGTCACATGACAACACAACTGAAGTTTAAGTATTTATTTTAAAAGTTTATTTTGAAATGAAAGACTTTTAACCATAACCTATATTATAATGTTAACTTAATTCATGCAAGTTGATAATAAGTAGTTAATTTTGAATATAACCTGGTGAGTTGTGCAGAAAATTGTTTAAAGGGTAAAAAGTTTTTATTACAGTTATATTTATTGTCAATTTACTTTATCATAAAATGTTATGATTTTTTCAGGTACTATTAGTAATTTTGAGAACTGGGCAGACAGTATAATACAACAGGAAACTGATAGTTTTTAAGAAAATATGCAAGAACTCTTTCCAAGCAAAGTACTTGTGCTAATTGAATAAATTTTAAAATTATTTTCAAGCCCTATTTCAGTTGCCAAACTTAGTCTGCTATAATTAGTTGCATGGATTACAATCCTGACCAAAGTAGGGGTTAAATTGTTTCCAGCTAGTGCCACGTTTCTTGTTTACTGCAGCATTTGTTTAGAATACTCCTTATAGCAGTTCTACAAATAACCAACTATCTCTACTTTCCAATAAAATGTTTTCCATTTATTTGCTCAGTTTTGATGTCCATATAGTAGAACCGCGTTTATAACTTTCACAAAAATTATAACCACCAACAGTTTTATCCACAGATAAGTGAGTGTATAATGCTGTCACAGTAGATTGAATTTTATAAACTTATTGCTGTTTTTATTTTTTCTTTCAACACTTTTTATAGTTTTTATGTTTCTCAATTTTTAATATTCTTGTTTTATTCATATCTCTAAAGTATATACTTCAGAAACTGTCCTGTGTATAGTTGTTGGTATGTTGTTTTAATAATAGAATATTTAAAACATTATCTCATGAAAATGTTTTTGTGATAAATAATTTTGTAAGTTATGTCAAAAAAAAATTGATATGACTTATCTACATGAAAGTGTATTATGTACAGGCAAACAGTTTTGCAATTTTCTTTAACATTTCTTGGTGTGATTTTTTAAAAAACTTGGCTCATTTAGCCACTGTGCCTAACTGAAAGTCTTAACAGGAACATGTGTATACACTGAGTTTCTTCCTTAAATATCTTTCTCTGTTTTAATTAAGAAATGGTGGAAGCTATGAAGTATGTAGCATCGTTGGATATTGAACTGACTGTAGAAGAAAGGAACCTACTTTCAGTAGCATACAAAAATGTCATCGGAGCAAGGCGAGCTTCTTGGAGAATAATCAGCAGCATCGAACAGAAAGAAGAGAACAAGGGGAATGAAGGAAAACTGGAGATGATTCATCAGTATCGGATTAAGGTAATGTTTGTTTACTGTTTATAAATACAGCAACAACAAAAAAGTAAATTAACTGTTTCTGTTATGATCTAAGCTGCAGTGAAAGGGTGAATTGTGTGTTAGAGTCATGGGTATTTTAGTTGTCATGAAAGTTACTGGATGAAAATTGTATCTTTACAGTTTTAAAATATTATATGTGGACTGATTGTTCAGTATTTTATTGAAATACTCTACCTGTAAATAGTTTTTGTGTGTGTTACTGTGTTTTTCACCGAAACACTCTTTTTTTTTTGTAAAAATTTGTATGGTTTATTTTCTTACATTATTCATTGTTTAATGTGTGAAAACAATTTAATTTTGCTATTTTCAGTGCTCTCTGAATTATTGTAATTGTAGTGGATTGTGAACTTAAGAAAACAAATAGTTAGCATTGTTATTAACTCTTTTTATATCTAATTTCTATCGTGATCACTCAATAGCAAGTACTTGGACAAATAAAAACAATTTTAACAGTATAAAATATTTAGATGCTGTTACTTATAGGATGACTGGCATAAACTTGTTCTGTGTGGGTTACTAAAGTCTAAAAGTACCAGTATCATTAAATAAACATGTTGTATGATTCTTTTTGAAACTCTAAGGTGGAGAATGAACTTCGTGAAATCTGCCAAGACATCTTGGATGTACTAGACAAACACCTTATACCTGCAGCTAACTCAGGAGAATCCAAAGTCTTTTACTATAAAATGTAAGCACTTATATATTTATTAAGGCTCATATTTCAGAGAAAATACTGAAATATGAATGGCATAAATTAATATTATGCATTTCATTGAAAGGTTGGTGTATTTCACATTATCTCAGTTTTTGTGTAGTTAATGGGTGCACTTGTAACTGTAATAAAATTATAATTTGTATATTTGAGGTATTCTGTATAGAATTGTTCTTAAGTTCTCATTAAGAGCAAACTTCATGTTTTAGTGGCTTCTTGCTGGAAATTCATTGTTGAATTTTGTCCTTCTCTGTCATTCTTGCTTGTATTTAATGATAAA
>NC_134830.1:145588568-145683515 GCF_004210375.1 Tachypleus tridentatus
ATTGCCAAATTTTGTGAAGATATATACAAAGTAATTTTGAAATTACATCAGTTTTAATTCCCAGTATGAACTAGATCCAGTGATCTGAGTCTGTGTACCTGGAGTTAAACTCATGCTTTTATATAATTTTAGAATTTTTAAATTGTTTGGTCTTATGGTAGAATAAGTAAATTCTAATTAAGCAACAGGTTTAGGAAATTTTCTCTAACAGTTTTTACTCTGTTATCACTGTTGGTATAGTCAGCACTGACTAGTTAAACCAACTTTTATTTTAAGAAGAATTCCCTTTGTGCATTTCTTGGACTTTGAAGTAGAGAACACTATTTTTTAGTGATTGTACATGACCCAAATTTAAAATTTGCTGAGGATCAAACTTGTTGTTAGACCTTATTTCTTTCTGGCATTTTCAATAAAAACCTATTTAAATTATTTCACACCAAAACATTCCTCACTTGTGAATTTTTCTGGACATGGTGGAAGTTGGAAAGGACATCACGTAGTATAATAATATAAAAGTATAAAAACATATTGCCTTGTTTAACATAAAAGATGCTTGAATATAAGTCTTGCAGCAGTATATTGCAATATTGTGAATTCTTATTTATATCATCTTCTGAACTTTAGTATTATAATGCTATAAAGACGAATCATTGATGAATTTATCTTTTTTATTCATCTTGATAGACATTTAGGTTCTCAACTAGCAGAAATGGAGAAAGTGATTGATAAAATGATGCAGACTGAGTTTACTCATTGTGTCTTCTCAGAGTTGCACAGACCTTTGACTGACCAGATCACAGTCTTGGATATTGTAAGTATGACACCATTTCTGTGTTTGATATTTTTATTACAAAGATTACCAGCCTTTTGTACACAAAAAAATCAGATTTTTTTAAAGAAATATTTTTAGTAACAATTTGTTTGTGAAAATAGTGTCTGTTTCATTAGTAGTCTGAGTCTAAAGTGATTTAATGTTATGATTAAAAAAACTATTCTTCATCCAAAAAATCTTGTATATTACTTTTGTAATCTCTAAAACCTCTTAAATACATTTCAAACATTTGTTTCAGTAAGATTTTATATCTTATGTTATTTTCTGTAATCTAACTGTGCAGGATTTGCCATTTAACCCAACCTCACAACCATCATAAAAAAATATAAGTTATGCTTTTTTCATACCAGAATGACTACATGTTATAACACAAAAATACAAATGTTTAGGCTGAGTAGCTTAAGTCTCATAATGCTATATATGAATGTATATATTTTTTATTATATTGACCTTCCAGTCGTGTCTGGCTAATATTACATTGACGTGGTGCACATGCACTCAGGTCACCTATTTAGTAATATAAAACTGACTAGAATGTTATAATATACAGTCACATTTAAATTATTTTATATTTATATATATATATATATATACGAATATAGAGTATTATTATTTAGAATTACCATATTTTTTGGTGTATAAGACACATTTTTTTCCCAATAAAAGGGGTCTCAAAACCCCCTTGTGTTCTGTACACCAGAGGTCAAAACTTTTATGCCTTCCTGTAGTGATAAAGTAGTTTTTTGTTTCCTTAATGTTTAAAAGTACCAAACCTTTTTTCTTCCTCAGTATGGAAACTGTAATAAAGGTATTTAACAAATGTGATGTGAGCAGTTGCCTTAATGGCATCAAAGATTATATTGTCTGAGGACAAGTGAGAGTGAACTTTCAGAACTTGTTTACAATGATGCAAAAGAAGATTTTGAAAGTTTTCATAATGAATGTTTTGATGTAAATGTATGAAACAACCATATTTTATTTTATTATGAACATCACGTTTGAAGTATTCTAAAGAATAATAAAAGATTATGCTGATGTTGAACAAATAAATAAATGATAAGTGTGAAAAATATTTTTTTCTCTGAAGATGGCCTTGAAAATATGGGTGCATCTTATATGCTGAAAAATACAGCATTAAACCTATTTTTCTTAAAGTATAGGACAATAAATCAAGAAGTAAAGCAAACAGTCATCTCTTCTTATTATGACCTTTTGTATTCGATGGTAGGCTGCTAAGCCTTTAAAAATTTCACATGAAGAGAATATCAAACAAAAATTATTTTTAGGTCTTAAACACAGTTGATAATCAAAAATTCATAAATAACTACACTGATACCATAAATTAAACTATAATTTATTAAGCTTCCTAACAAAGATTTAGATTTTGTAAAATACGAAACATTGAGCAGACTAAAGACACAGCCTACCTCATTGAGATCTTAGATTAAAAGGACGTGGAAGTTTTTTCAGAGATTGTAATGGTGGGGAAACTACTGTGAGACATTCTAAGCTGTTGATGGGTTATTCACTTGTCATATATTGAAGTAAGTGTATATAAAGGACCATTTTCAAAAATGGAAGAGATGAATGTGGCCAACATGTTTGATTCAGTACATAAGCCATATCTCAGCAGAATAAAAGATATGAGGTTTTATTTTATATTCTAGCTTATTGATATCAGCAATTTGATTTTCTAATTTGTACAAAACTATAGACTTAGTGTTGACACCAAACTTCTAATTTTAAACAGTGCTGCATTCAATATCCCATGTAACTCACAAATCTATATTTAGATATGTTCTTTTAATATTTACTTTTAAATGAAGAATTTAACTCATGTATAATATTGAAGTTTTAATTATAATTACAATTTTATTCCAAGCTTATTAACGTAAATTTATAAAATAGTAGTTCAATAAAATTTTGAATGCAAGCCAACAAATGTAATGACATGGCTTTTTAACCCCTGACCTGTTGAGAAAGGGTTAATACATTATTTATTCTTATTTAAAAATTTAACTGTGAGAATTTGATCCTTTAGCTTAGCTTGGTGCAATTAAAATTAATTTGTCTCATATTTTAAGTAGTTTTTATTTTACAAGTGATTTTTGATTAGTTACTTTTACCTATTTTTTGTGATATATTTTTGTACTTTACATGTCTTTTGACTCAAATTAGTAATGTTGTGCAAATACTTTGCTGTATTTATAGACTATTTCTTGTAGTGAACATATAATACTTCTTTGTTATTAGGAAGGCTAGTGGCAGTTGTGTTTGGGATGCTTGAATCCGACGACATGATTTTGTGGAAGTTTACAAGAAAGAATCCTGCACTGCCATTAAAGCTGTTGTTAAGCAGGTAAATGCTAATATTAATGTTTAGTTTTAGGCTTTTACACATTTTAACTGGCCTTTTGCATGTTATGTCGTATATAACATACATTGTAAATGTTCATGAAGTAGCATAGATGTTTATAATTTATCATAATTAATTTCATGAATTTATGAACAAAGGCAGTGTTCTCCTGAAAGTAGGCTGAGAGTTTTAAGAAGTTGCAGTTGTTAAGCCTTGAGGTTTTTGGAAACTGAACATTGTCTGTAAATCATAAACATGTCTATATTTCCCTGATGTATTCTGTTATATAGAAGTTAAATTATGATTGATGTATTAAATATTCTTAAGGTTTATTAGGAATATTAACAAACGTTGTAATGAGTAACTGTGCCCTTGTTGTTGAAAGTCTTTACTTACACATAGTCACAATTTCATTTAGAAGCTATGGATAAGAAGTGTTAAAGGAAAACTTTATTTTGAAGTCAGAACTTTGTTCAAATTGTAAAACAGCTAAAACTTAACAAGTATGTATCTAAACTATAAGTCAGTGAAAAGTTAGCATTTAGAATAAGAGCAGTTTCACTTTATAACTAGTTAAAAAGAGTTCCCATACAGTAATTAGTTAATATAAAAGTTTTTCTCACTTTTGTGGCTCAGCATAGCCAGGTGGTTAAGGCACTCGACTTCGTAATCTGAAGGTCCGGGTTTGAATTCCGTCACACAAACATGCTCCTCCTTTCTGCCATGGGGCATTATAATGTGTCAGTCAATCCCACTACTTGTTGGTAAAAGAGTAGCCCAAGAGGTGGTGATGACTAGCTGCCTTCCTTCTAGTCTTACACTGCTAAATTAGGGATAGCTAGCACAGATAGTCATCTAGTAGCTTTGTGCAAAATTAAAAACGAAAACAAAACTCGCTTTTGTAGAATTATTCGTAGAATAAACAATTCAACATGATTCACATTATATATACCACTGGTATAATACAGTTACGACAGAAAATGTTCGTACCCCTGCATCCCAAGTGGTTTTTTGCTCATAACTTAAAAAGTATCATGAGTAGGCTAATAGAAGTAAAATATATTATAAATATTGCACTAACACACATCTACATAAATTTTTATGTAAATTGAATGACAAATAAACTGTTTATAAACAAATAACCAAACATAGGAGGGGCAGAAAGTGTTCATGCATCTAATTTAATGGTCAGTTGTGTAGCCTTTCAGGTGAATTACTTAGCACAATCTCTCCTCATAGCTTTTCATGATCGTTTGACAGTACTCGACTGGTATTTTCTTCCATTCTTCTTTACAGAAGGCCTCCAACTCTTGCAAGTATTTCGGATGACACTGATGAACCCTGGTCTTCAACTCATGCCAAACATTTTCAATTGGGTTGAGATTGGGTGACTGCAGTGGCCACTCCAGAACGCTTATATGGTTCCTCTGCAACCAAGATTGCACACATTCCGATGTGTGCTTAGGGTCATTGTCGTGCTGGAAGATCCAACGACGCCCAAGCCGCAAGTTCCGAGCATCAATCTTGATATAAGTGCCTAATATATCAACGTACTCTTCTTTTTTTTCATGATTCCATTGACGAGGTGAAAGCTGCCTACACCAGACAAGCTGAAGGAACCCCATAGCATGATCGAGCCACCTCCGTGTTTAACTGTAGGGACAGTGTTCTTTGGAAGATTTCGTCCCTCCTTCTTACGAAAAATATAGCGACCATCATTGTGGCTGAAAAGCTCGATTTCAGTCTCGTCTGACCAAAGAATACTCTTTCAATAGGTAAAGGGTTTATCTACATGCTTTCTTGCATACCTCAATCGTGCTTCTAAATGAACAGGCTTTAAATGTGGAGTTCTACGTGGATGGCATGCTTTAAACCCAGAAGAGCGTAACGTGTTTGTAACTGTAGAGGTGCTTACTTCAACCCCAGTTTCCCTTACCAGTTTCTGTAGGTCATTACATGTTAAACAAGGGTTCCTACTAACTTCTCTGAGAACTTTCCTATTGGTTCTCTCTGGAATTTTTGTGGGGCGTCCTGAACAATGGAGGTTAGCAGTAGATTTTGGCACATTAAGTTGTGTAGCAATACCAGAAAGAGACACACGATACTTGTATTTTACAATAATTCATTTTTTTTTAAATCACTGGACAGTTGTTTCCTGTTCGCCATGATGACCAAGCAGATAATGACGGAGATGGCGCTAAATTGCTGGAAGTACATTTTTTGCTGGCTAAATTCCAATAATTATGAACCCAGTGTCTAGTTCTGGAATGGTATAATATAGTTTATTTGCCAAACAAAACAAATTTTTACGGGAATATCAGTTTTTTCACACATTATGAACTGTATGAACACTTTCTGCTCCTTGTATTTTTGGTTATTTGTTTATAAACAGTTTATTTGTCGTTTAAGTTGCATAAAAATTTATGTAAATGTGTGTTAGTATAATATTTATAATATATTATACTTCAATAAGTCTCCTAGTGATACTTTTTATCTTATGAGCAAAAAACCACTCGGGACACAGGGGTACGAACACTTTCTGTCGTAACTGTATATTGGTCGAACATGAATCGAAATTTCTACATTTATCAATAATATGAGCACACTTTGATCTTTCTAGAATTATTTATTGCAACTTATTAGAGTATGCATACACAAATTTTCCTTTATATCAACAGTGCTTTTTCATATTGGGAAAATAAAACTGTTTTGAGATACAACTTGTGATGTATCGACGGACAACTAGCACATCACAAATAGATGTATAGATGTTTTGATAAGGATAAAATATTTTAAATAATCTAATTTTTCAAGCAATTCAGTAATGGTTTATTTCTTTTCAAAAAAAAATCTTAGACTCAAAAAAACAATCTTAGATTTCAGTATGGCTGTCATAGAAGGCATTTCAACAATCTCAATACTGCTTTGAATGTTTATTATATCATCAAAATATACGTGATTTTTGTAATATGTATTGATACTTGGCCCTTTTAAATTCCTTAAACAGAATAAGTGAACTGAAATCCTCAAGTCATTTAATTTGTCTGGAGCTACATGTAATATAATTTTTATCATGAAAACCTCCATTAGACTTATTAATCAGTTACATTCAGTTCAAGAGAAAACTGTGAAGAAAAATTTAATTTCACAGTTTTTTAACAATAGAGATTTACTGATGTAATTTTTGGTTCTTCAAAAGTTTAAAAGAAAGCACAATTATAGACTTTCTAGAGCAGTTTTAAAATTATGGTCCTTAGAGAATACAGCAAAAACAAATGCTTGAGGTCTGCATGCTTATTTTTAATTTGTTTTGTTATTGTCAATCAAAATTTTGAGAACAGTTAAAACAAAAACTCAGTTTATGTGTAGGTTTTTAAACACTATTGTAGAATAATTACAATACAAAGCAATTGTGTTGGAGTTCTGAAATTTATTATTTGATTATTGAGCAAAACGAGCAAGTGTGTTTTATAGTTTTTTCTTTGACTTTTTCAATAATTTGTACATTTCATAACAATTTGAAATTAAGAGTGAGTCAATAATTTTGGGAATCCTTTTTTGGGTAAAATTGAAAGTCAAAATATATTTTTATGTTTTAAAATAAATATAATTATTCATTTTTAGGCATTGCATACATTGGCACATTGTGCATAATGTTTTATTTTGGTCAGTGCCAAGAAAGGTTGTATGCACATTTTGTTTAATATTGCTTTGGATTAACCAAACAAGAAAATATTCATTTTAAAAATCCAAAGATAGTGCTCATTCTAAAATCTCCTTTTTTTTGTGTAATTTTTATTCTGTACAACTATATCAAAATCTACTTGGTTTAAAGACATTTGAGTGGTGAACATGAGTTCATTTAAAATATTTCTGTTTAGTAGCAGTTTGGTTTGTTTTGAATTTTGTGCAGTGTAAGCAAAATATATCTTGAACTTTTGTCATTATAATGAATTTTTCTTATTTGTTTATAAAATGAAAGCAAATTGAAATGTAGTTTTCAGTAAAGGTGGATAAATTATTTGTTTTTTAGACAAAAATAGAAGTTGTTGCTAAAGAAGATTTTGAAAACAAAGAGAACACAGCAAGGTAAATGAAACTTCTGTACACTAATCAAAGTTATCACTTCTTAAAATATTTTAATATTAACCTGGGTACCAAAGCTGTATATGGAGAGAATCAGATTCTAGTTTTACCCATTATACCTTGTAAATGTACATCAATCAGTATTTCATTAGAGAAGTATTTGTATTTATTTTTTAAGTATTTCAGTATAATTTTGTCCATACTCATTTGATATTTAAATAACTTAAGTTCTATTTCTTCATTTTATACTGGAATATAGCCAAGAAAATGTGTTTAAATTGTAACTATTTTTGCTTACTAGGTTATTAATCAAGTCTGCTTAACATGGCTTTTTTCCTAGATTAGATTATTAGTTAAATCTGTTCTACATTGTTTTTGTTTTTCTGGATTATATTATTTGTCAACTGCTTTATGTGGCTGTTTCTTATTTTCAGATTAGATTAGAAGCTAAACTCTTTTCCAGTGCTTAGGTTTTGGGAGTTTTTAGTCAAACGTGTTTCACGTGATGCATTTTTTTTCTGGATTATATTATTTCTTAATGTTTCCAGCAGGATTTTAGAATTGGCTTAATGATTATCAGAAATTCTGTATTTTGATATTTTTTTGGATTTAAGAAGTATTCTTTTGGTGTTTAGATAAGTTATGAAGGATATTTAAATCAGAACTGTGTGGAAGAATAAATTTTATTCTCAGATCAGTTTTGATTCACTGAACATCTAACAGAATACCTAAATTACTTATATATCTGCCATACAAGGATTTTAATGTTTCTGTTTTCTTCATTGTTAGAAACAACTGTATTCATAATATAAATTTCATCGTGGCTGTTGGGCACCATTCATATATTGAGTGACCTGCATATCAAATTTCAAAATTTAAGAGAACCAATAATTCTAACTTTATTTCTACAGTTTTGAATACAAAAATGTTTTACATTGTAACAGTTTTGTAGTGTAGAGAAAGATTAAAACATTCTTGTGCAACTCCAAGAAATCTTGCCAATAAAAAAGTGTTTTTATCATCATATATACATGTGTGTGTCTATATCTGTATATAAGTATCATCAGTACATCTTGGGTCAGCAAACCAAAAATATACTATTAGACCTCTTATAATGGTGAAGTGTATGTAATATGCTTGGGGTTTTGAATCTGCTTTACTTTACCATATGGTAACCTTAATTAATATAGGTATGTGAGTAATTTTATGACATTTCTTTGAATTAGTCATCTGATATTATACAATGATCAACTGTTTAATGATTATGTATGTATATATGCTAAAGGCTTCTTTTTACCAGAGGTGAAATTGAAAAGAAAATTTGTGATGTAGAGGCCTAATGCATCCTTTGATTAATTATACCCTCTGCTATAAATTGTAGTTTTTTTCTATTCAAGGCTCATCAGCATAGCTAGGGACAACAAACCAAGGAAATACTGTATTAGCTTGATTGTAGGGCAATCTTGAATATAAGATGCTCTCCATTTTAAGAAATCACGGGAAAGGGGGGAAAATGAGCATTATAACATTCTTTTTTATGTCCACAAAATCATGCATACATGAATGCTGACTGGGTATTCAGAAATGCAATAGGCTAGAGTAGGAGGAAGGGGCCTGTAATCAACCATGATTATAAGGCAGTTGTGAACTTTACAGCCAATTATTAATCTGAAAATATCTTATTATGAAGCCACTTTGATAATGATATTATTAGAGTTCTTATAATGGTAAAGAGTATATAACCTTATAGACCATGCATTTATCAGTTATTTTATAATTTTATTGCCCATCCCAAGTATAAGATTATATTTGCTAAATACCTTGTGAAGGTATAATGATTCGTACTTTCTTTTCAAGCACATTGTATTACAATATCAAGAGCTAAAACAAAATTGTTATTTGTTCAGTACATTGAAAGATAAAATCTTAATTAAATATTTCACATGACTAGTTCTGGATGAAAGCATAGCATTTGAAAGGAAATGGTTAAACAAGAGAAACAGTTTATGATATTTTAGTCTAGCTAATATTTATTAAACGTTTTTTTTATTCATGAGAATTTACATGATTTTTGACAATATTTTGTTCTCAGTGCTGATCCATTATTTGAGTTAAAATGTCTTTGGGAAAATTTATTTGAGTGAGGGTCTCACAGAGAGTAAAATGTGGAAAACCAAATGTGAAATACTATAAATTAGGAAAAATCAACCAACCATGCTCAACCTTGATACTACCCCAGAAATGAACTGAAGAAGGCCTCAGCCATGAGAGAAAATTATTGTCAAAAATCAGGTAATATCCGAAGAGTAATATGATGTTTCTATGTTGTAGGTTTTTGCTATAATAACCTTAATTTTTTATATAATAGAATAAAATATAATTTAAATAATTTCCTGTAATTATTTATTTTGAGACAACATTATAATTCTCAGTAATTCTGGAAGTTATATCTGTACCAGTAAATCATTCATATCTATAAAATTTGGTGATTTATTCCTAGCGGTCTTGCAGATCAGTTAAAAACCTTGGATATATCCAGATGGATGGCCACTCTCGACAGTATTTTTGCTAATTTAATAAAACTTATTCACAGGATACAGGTACTCTTCATATTTTTGTGTGTTTTGATTTGCTACTGTTCAACCAAGTTTGCATGTAATTATATATAAGCTACTAACTTTAAAAAATTTATTTGGCTGAAAATTAAAAAAGTTAACGTATAAATAATAAAGAAAACAATGGTATCACACATATTTTCTTATAAAATTCAGACTGTTAGTTAATTACAGTTATGCTTGTTTAACATAATACCTGAGAAACAACATTCTCTTTCTAAGGGTAGTTGGCAGTCAAGTTGGTTGTTCATTTTGTGAAATTTTCCTTTAAACTACATGCTTGACTAGGGTAAGTAAATTTTGTTAAAGTAATTGCTTTGTTGCTTTATTATAATGTATAAGCTAAACATTAACCCTCTTGTATGTGTCAAAGTGTACATGTCATAACTTTTTGATGTTCAAAATGTAATTAAACTACTTTGTTATCATTATATATGAATAAACTTGGCAAAACATGTAGTTAATAAATCAAATTATACTATTATACAAGTTTTAAGTTGTTAATTAAATAAGCAAGTATTTAAAAAAACAACTTCCATCTTTCCCTAATATGAGAACTGTGACATCTGCTCTCTTGGTCTTCTGTCTTGCAAATTTCCTGTAGTTCTGTCTGACATTTTATACTATACAATATGTAACTAATAGAAAGCTAAAGTTTTAATATATCAAATGATATTATATTACATTGCTTTCTCTATAAAGAATTGTCTATTCCAATGCAGAACATTACCTTCTCCTGCATAAATAGCCATTCTTTTTTAGTGAGCCCAGCATGGCCAGGTGGTTAAAGTGCTCAACTCATAATCTAAGAGTCACAGGTTTGAATCCCTGTCAAGCCAAACATGCTCGCCCTTTCAGCTATGGATGTGTGATAGTGTGACAGCCAATCCCACTATTCATTGGTAAAAAGAGTTGCCCAAAAGTTGGTGATGACTAGCTGCTTTCCCTCTAGTCTTACATTGCCAAATTAGTGACAGCTAATGCAGATAACCCTTGTCTACCTTTGCACGAAATTCAAAACAAACAAAGCAGTTTAGTGCTGCCCTCTATATGCAAAAAATTATACATGCCAAACCTTCTAACTCTCCTCTGTTGGAATTGGCTGATTCCATTATGTTTCTCATGCAAATCGTCATGCATCTACTCTCCACCAAAGTGTGATATACTCTCATGATGTATGTGACTTCCTCAATTCAGTTCTACCAATCTGTCACATCTTGTTTGGCAGTACTTGTGCTCAGAAGTTTTTTCTTTTGGTGCTCTTCGTGTGAATCATTATTTTAATAGTTTAGTTTCTGAAGTTGAATTTCTTCATTATTATTATTTTTCTTTATATTGATGAAATATTTTAATTGAAATTAATTTCCCAGTCATAAATATTTTCTTACACTCAAATATTTACATCAATCTCTTGTTTGTTTTAAGTATTTCTACAGTGAATTCTGAGATTCACTTACCTACTTTGGGTGTTATTTCTCTAACACAGGCTGTAGGTTTAGGAGGCCCATTGTTGGATTTCTGTGCTGTTATCCATCGTGAGATTTATTGTTGTGTGGGTCAACCTTCTTTTTAACTTTCTACATTTGTCTTTTACTATGTTTCCATGGGTTATTTGGGTTTCATCGGAGAGACCTGTCCTTCTATTTCTTTTCCTACCTTCTTAACCCCTGGTACCCTTTTTCCTCCCCAAGACTTGGGTTCCTGGCACCAGCCAGCATCTATGTAAGGGAGTACAGGCTATTCTACCTGTTATTATCTTTCTCTAGGCTGTTTGTTGTCTTTGCAACAAATTGGAAATGGGTAGCATGTACTAGGTTTGTTTCACTTCATTCTAATTCTCAATTTGTTTTGTTTTACTTTGGAATTGTATCTCACCATTATGTGTGTTTTTCTCCAGGTTTATCTAAAATAAAGAGGAATGTTGCAGTGGGGCCTTGTGCCAAAGTTAAATATTTTTGTGTGAATTCATTTAGATCTTGTTTTTCTTTCTTGGGAATAAGCATTTTTTTGATTGCTGAACAGAATATTCATATTTTTTCTATTCCTTTTGAAGCACCTACTCTTTAGTATTATCTTTTTATGGATGCCTTTTCCTTGATAGTTCTCATGGGTCATTCTATTTAAGGCAATAGTTTCTGGAAAAAATATAAAATAATGTCTCATCAATTTTCTAAAGCTATGTGAGAGACCCTGTGGTGGTGGATCACTGAGACAACACCACTTTGGGAAGTGAACATCAAAAAATAAATGGCACACCTTCATGACTTATCTGTTAAAAGATAACAGATATCTTGTTCTAGACCCAAAATATTTACATTACAATGAGATCTTACTATGACTTGGGATGATAAACTGGTTTTCACATTCATATAAGATTCTTCCTTTTAAGTTGTTCTTTTCATCGTGTGATGTTCTTTTTTCTATCTCAAGTGTTTGGTGCATTCATTTTGGATGTTTTGCCACTGCCTTTAATTATAGGATTTCTCACATAAAATTAGCAACTTGTAATATAAATATTGTCTTTGATTTATATCAGCTTTTTTCTGTACATATGTCCTCAAGTTTAATATTTGACTCATAGTGAAATTATATACACATGTAATTTGAAAAAAAAAACTGAATGTTTCAAAGTAGAATAAATACATCATAAATTATATATATATTATCTGACATTTTGATATAACATTTTCAATATATGGAAACCTTATATATAGAGACACTTCAGTTAATTTTTACACTGTTATGAATCAGTTTATAAATTACATTGTCTTTTTTATAAGTTCATAGTTGATAATTATAAATGTTGGTCGCAACATTTTCCATATGTTGTATCATGTACTTATAGAAGATAATAACACTGAGCTTTGCTTTGCATGCATTGCATGGAATATTACAAGATGGAATTACATTAGCTGCCAGGAATAGTACTACTGCCTCTTCAGATTTGACAATTGATCCAGAGGCAACAAACCTGACTGTTCCTGTGTAAGTTTTATTTTCATATGTGATGGATAAATTTAATCTTGTGGTTCCAATTTCATTTTATTATAAATTTACATATTGTGTATAATGAATTTCAGGTCCTCTTATTTACATATTTTATAGGCTTTGTAGGTGTAGGACAGTACTTCATAAAATTGGTATTTTTATGATATACATAAACAATAGACTTAATCACATTGTGTCACTACCTGATGTTCAGTCTTTTTTTTTTTTATCAATAAATATATTACAGTATGTTCTATGTGAGCAAGTGATAGAAACTATGTAACTGTTCTAGAGTTTACTGTACAGTTATGTGACATTTAATACTTCAATTGTAGCAGTATGCTCTGCCTTTCAAGTGAAAACTATCATAAGAAAGTTTGCAGTTACACATACTTCTTCAAATACTTGTATAAATTTGATCCCCTGTATCTATTGTTATCTCGATTACAAACTTTATAAAGTTTTAAATGCTAGAAGTTACATCAGTAATGGATAATGAAACATATAAAACATTTTTACATATATCTGGTATTATATGTAAACACTATTTTATGTTGTTTGCTGTTAAGCACAAAGCTACACAAAGTGCTGTGTTCTGACAACCATGAGTATCAAAACCCAGTTCTTAATGGTATAAATCTACAGATGCCACTGGAGTGGGCAAGACCATTTGAACAGATTTTTCTGTTTACTGTACTTTGATTTATCCAAAGACTTTGAAAATTAGGTGATAACAGTATTCATTAGAGCATTAAATAGAAGAAAAAAATTAAAATTCACATAGAAAGATTCCTAAAACAAATTAAAATTAATAAATGACCACTTATCAGGAATGATGAACCAAGGAGGAGTAAGGGAATAGTTAACTAATGCACACATTAAACAATAATACAGTTTCTTTGTTTTTTAATATTTTTACTGCAGTGTATATATCCATTTTTGTTATTTTTTATTGTTATATATTTTTATTAAAGGAATAACTCTGTGTGTTAGCTTAGTATATGGATTAAAAATTTATGGGATAAAAAACCTAGTGCATCATGCAAAAATATTTCTTTTCAATGCATTAGAGCGCAGTGGAAGATTAAGAACAGCCAATGTATGAAAAGAAGTACATATTGTTTGAAAAGTTGTATTTTAATTAAGGAAACTATTTAGTTATTGAATGAATATAAAGTTTCATCTCTGCATATTCCTGATGTACATTAGCAAAATGAATAATGAATCTGAGGTTCTTTTACATTGAGTGAAACTTTTCCTAATATTCAAAAAATGTGATTTAGAGCAATTTTTTGTTTCATTTTTATTTCATAATATATTTGTCTCAGACAACCTGTATGACAACTACATTTCATCTGAAGACAATTTAAACACACAGCTTTGAATAAGTAACTTAACACACAGAAAAATAATATAATTAATAAGAGGAAGGAAAAATTATGCAACATTATATTAACTACAACATTTACTGAGTTTTAAGTAAGGTTTTAAACTAATAAGTATTGTATATATGGTTGCTGCAAGTAAAGCTTTAGCCTAAAAAGTGCTTGCTATACTCCAACCATATATATTTCACATTAAACATTATATCTCACACTTACAGAACATTTTAGTATTAAACCATCCTGGAAAAGTTTACAAAATTGTCACTTTTCTCCTATTTACAAATTCATATTCAATACTTCAGTGCTACATTTTAATAATCTTAAAGTTGTCATTATAAAAAAACAATAAACAAGTTATGAATAAACAGAAAAACAACAACAAATTCTTGTTTACCTCAGCTCGGGCAGTAATGAATTTTGCACACTGTTCATGTGCATTATCACATACAGCTTATTGTATTCACTTTCTGATATTGTTACCTCCAGATCACTGCTTCTACAAACAGAAAATTTTTAAAAATGCATTTTCACAATGTTTATGAGATAAAATGTGAAACAAGGTAATAAAAATACTAAATTTTGTATTCTTGTTTAACATAACACAAAAAAAAACACAAAACAAAAATATTAATCATAATTACATGTAGCTTTTTTACCAATATAGTGTTTTCATGTACCATTCAATTGTACAAAAATTCCATTTTTCATTCAGAATGGTAACATTTTTAAACCTTTGTTAAAAACATAACACTGAATTAACCAAACAAATACAATTATCAGGGAATAGTAATATGGATAAGAAAGATCAAACACAGTTTCTGAAAATGATAATTTCTACATACAAGTGTCAATGATGAACTTTTGTGACCTATGTCTTATACAGTCTTACACAAACAAAGGTCACAAAAGTACTGTGCTATGATAGTTTTTCTGCTTTCAAGGAAAACAACTATTTGTTATCATGTTTCCAAATGACACATGAAGTAATGCCAACAATAAATGAAACTGGAAAACTATTAAGCAAGTTTCAATAGTTTAAAACTATTAGTGGCCCAGCAAAGCATGCAAGTTTTTAACAAGCCACCACTTACTGTTGGAAACACAATTTCTTTTTACACTCACAGGTGTCTACAAGGAAGACCAAAGTTGCACTAAGATAATACCTGCAATGTTTGGCTTAAATTGTAAGAAATAGCTGAAGTTAGCTTATCCTATTCACTTTGAGAAGGTCCAATAAATCTATCTTATCTATAACTCACAAATAATAAATAGAAAGACTTATGAATATACTGGGAACACTAAACATATTATTAGAAAGAAGAAAACATGATATTTTAAGTTGAATTTCACTTTTACTTAATGTGTGTATGTGTGTGATTTCTTCTCTTATTCTACATGAAACTTTGTAAAAAATATGCATGTTACACAAACACAGCTGTATATAACTAAAGTAATGTAAGTAAATATATTGGTGAGTCAGTATCAATTGTAGCTATAATAAGTAAGCTTATATTAATTAACAATGTCTGATAAAAGCAAGCTAACTACACAGATCAAAACTCAGAATCAGCTCTATAATGAAAACAAATAATTTTACACTTATTTTACATTCTTATTAATAATCATTACAATGCTTTATTTCATCAGTTGAGTAACTGCTGTTCATGATATTTTTAGTTGTAATCCCAAGCGTGTGTAAAGCATGCAACAACCCTCCACCAATAGGAGCACAACACACTCCACTAGAGCAGCTGGCTTCCTCTGTGCTATGCGAGGTAAGCCTCGCTTTCTCAATTTGCTCAGAACCTACTTTGGTAAGGCCTCTTCTTTGGCCATTTACTTACTTACCTGGCTACTTTGTTGTTGGGACTGAGAAGAGACGTGCTGCTTACAGTGGTTTGGCTCCCCCCATCTCCCCTTGAGGACTTCAGGATGGCTTTATTTTTGCATAACCCCATTTTTTCTAACTATTTTGCACAAGCTCCACTTCTATGGCTTCTTATGTGTTTTGTTGGGTTTCATCACTCCTACAGTTGAGCTTGGGAGACTTCATCCCCCTAGTAATACCAGGTATGCAATGTTTCTTCCCTGCTCTTGCAATTGAGTGAGATTGTTATTTTCCTTCTTGTAATACTTGTTACAGAATTACTCCTTACACTTGAGTTGAGGCTTAGACACAGCCCTATAAGTCTGTATTAGGTTGTTGTACTTCCTGTCTCCATCAGTTGATTTGAGAGTTTGTGCAGTGGATGTTGTTTGTGCTTGCAGTATGGCACTCTGTTTACTTACTAGAGTGGTTGATGTATATTTTAGTAATGGTCTGCTTGCCCTTGACACCATACACTGTATATATTGGTTTCAATAGTTTTATTTATTTATTTTTTTATGTGAGGTACTTTTCCTTGTATAACTAAGGATGGAATCTGAAACCTCATATATACTGTTGGGGTTGAGTAAATATCTTAAGTTCTCTACCTTCATAATTTTGTGAACTGGCTGTTTGCTTTCCATGTGGGTTTCAATTACCATTTTTTTTCTTTATAATACTTGTGACCCTTCCTACTAGAGTCAGTTTGTTTCAAATCACATTTGTACAGTTGATTGAAGATAGAATGGGACTGGCGTTGATTATTTACACATGATACTTTATTTTCCAAGGTCAATATTTTACTGGCTCAAGACTGCAATGCTATCTATTTGATGATACTCTACTTCTTCAAGGGCAAAGAACATATCTGTTTCAGAAGTGGGGTGGACTCCCTCATGTGTGCTTCCATTTTATTACAGAACACAACTCCATGATTCTCTGTGGATTTTTTTCACAGGATGTCTCATTTTATTTTACACAGATCCCTCAACCTACTCAAGGTAGGATTTCAGTTATTGTGTGTGAAGAGGTACGTATTGTTTGACAAAGTGTTTTCTTACATTGAAATTAGGTTTCTGATAGATTCTTACCTACTCTTTTTCCCCACTTTGAATGTTCTTCTATTTCTTGTGAGTCTAGTCTCAAAAGTGAGGTTCACATCAAGTAGATAGAGGGAGACAACTGTTCTCGCTAAGTGTATTGTACTCCTGTTGGTGGAAAGTTGTCACATGTTTTATACACAATAAATGAGCAACTTAAACCTATGGATTGTAAAGGCTAGTGCATCAAGCCAGAAAACTTCTTTTCAATGCATTAAAGGGCAATGAAAGACTGTGAAAAGTTATTTTTTGAGAAGATGTAGTCTTGAAGTCTGTTTCCAATAGATAAAATGATATCTTTTAGTTAATTTAATTTGGCACATAAAAGTAAGATCAACAGTTGACAAGTTGCTATATTATAGATCCTTACTAAAACATAATAATGAGTTTGAAACTATTATTTTTCATCATCCTGAGAACCATTTGATATTAAAAGATGCAAAAGTATAATTTTAAAATTGTACCATACTTGTGGGACATTATATCAGAAGTTAAGATTCACAGGATTAAAAGTAGGTTAAATAAGTTATTTTATGATGTGATGTGGCATCAGTTATAGGTTTATTGTTGATAAAGTACCATCACTAATAAAGGTAGTCATCTAATTACTTAATGCCTGTAATCACCATGAATTGTATAAATTTTCACTTAAATCCAACTTTATACTGTTACTGATAACTCCTTGCTCATGTCATGATGTTATATATATGTATATATATATTTTTTATGTACATATATTTAAATAAATACCAGATCAGCTGCACAAATAGGTTTAGAGCGTTAATGGTTAGTTAGGGTGAGTGAGTGTTTCTTGTAGCAAAGCTACATCGGGCTAACTGCTGAGTCCATGGAGGGGAATCGAACCCCTGATTTTAGCGCTGTAAGGTTAGTTAGGAAAAAATGCAACTGTCTATACAAATTAAGACTTAAGTATCATATTTTACCGTTGATTTGAAGAAATACCTTTTTTGTAGTCAATTTTTTTAAAGAAAAGTTTCATATTGAATCCGGTTTATACAGAAGTGTTATGACAAATGGTTCAATGCATTTGTAAAACTTATGGATAATTTCAGTAAAATTAAAGATATACTTATTTTTATAGCATCTTTTATGTTGATTTAATGTTTTTAATCAACCCTTAAAATAAAGTTTTAAGAATGAAAACTAATGGTCAATTTTGTGTATTTTTACAGTGCATATGCAGAATATATGACCAGTTTCAGAATAAAAAATGGTAGATATCTGTTTCATCAAAATAAAACTTCCTATGTGTTGTTCGATCAAGTTCCTGCATGCCAGGAAAATTATGACACATACATTCTTCGCTTTTTAAACGTTTATCTCCTCATTCATAAAACATTTATGGTTTATAAAAATACCAAACTTTTCACTAAATAAAATATAAGTATGTAGAAACAGCTTTTAACTTTGATAATACTATACACTAATAATAAATGATGTATACCAGTTGACGATATGCTAGCCAAGAAGAGATAACTTACAGAAGATGCAAGGTAAACAAAAAGATCCTTATGAAAAAAACAACAACAAGAAATGAATGAGGAGAACGAGAAATCAAGCCCAGAAAAAACACTGAGAGTGATAACAGTTTGCGGCAGTTATCAACTATTCAACCAATAGTAACTTAGTCTGCAGTATGCTCGAAGATGGAGAAGCACACAGTAACGTTTACTCTACTCAGAAGTGAGACAGTGCAAAGACAGAAGATAACAACAAAGAAACTGAGTAGAAAGCTTAGTGTGAGTTCTAGAGAACTTGGTTGGTGTCCCAGTACTGAGTGGAAGGGATCAGGTTTGATAGTATAAAGTACAAAAACAGAATTGTGTAGTCAGACAGTTGTGATAGAATAAGTCTCTATATACTAAAAGACAAAATATGCCTCGTGTCTATCCCTGTCTGTGTAAGCAAAAAAACTGTTTATTGGGTTACCTATGCTGAGCCAACCGCAAGAGTCGAGCACCAAATTTTAGTGTATAATCTTTCAAGGTTATCGATGAGCCAGTGAAACTAGTTACTTTAATTTTAGGAAAACACAATATGCAAACAGTAGCGGTTAAGAGAGCACCAAGAAGCGATTGACTAATAAATTATTAGAACAAAGTTGAGAAACGGGGAATATCGTATGAAAAGATATAGTCGTTACATAGTAAACGGGTTGGAATCAAAACGTTAAGAAAAACTAAAACAAGTTAAGAGGCAGAAAGAAACCGACAGCAGAAAGGGATTAAAGAAAAAAAGCTCTATAAATACTAAAAGTAAAGGAAAAAAATGAACAGCAAATATGCGAGACTGACGTTAAGAAATATCATGGCTGAAAAGATAGCAAGAGCTGTAGGTGTTTTTACTGGTGAATGTGAGAGGAAGAAACAAAAGCAACTTCATTTTAGTTTTAAAATTAGGTTTTTGTAGAGATATTTACCGTAAATTTATGATCAATCCAGTCGGAAAAATAACCACCAAAATCAGATCAGGAGAGCTGAAATATTTTATGATGTTTAAATAAGTTTACCAATCAGTTCTCGCTAACCTCAAATTGAAACACAATTGAAAACACACGGCTGAAGCCAACCAATCATTCAGAATCTGTAGTCCATAATGGAGAGGTTTTTGAGAATAAAGTTGGAAAAAATGGCCTTTATACTCGAGATAATTATAAAAGATCTTTTTATTTTAATCGACGTTCCGCCTTTACAGATTCATTAGGGCTAGCACATAAAACTCTTTTTATATTACAATATTACAATTTAAGTTAATGAAACTACTTGTTGTATTCTATTTCTCGAGTTTGTTGTAACTTGCCTCTAACAATGTATTGAATATTATCATTGTTTCACCACATATTGTGAAAGGCAACATAAATTTCCATCAATTGGCCGAAAATATCGTACAATAAGACAAACTGGAAAGGACAGAAGAACAAGTATGCAACAGTGTCGAAAAATAACGTTATAGTAACAAGAATCTAACGTTTCATCCGACTACCAAGCTGCTTACAAAGAAGCATCAAAACAGTGAGCAATTGACACCATTTCTTAACAAATACAACAAGATGTCATTTGGAATTATCGGAAAAAATATCACCAGAAACTGTTAGAAAAACAGCTACAGATAATCAAAAAAATAACAGATCTGCAGTTCCAAAACTGCTTTAAAAATACAGCTAAAGGAAACGAACTCTTGTGAGACACGTCATATTAACAGTAAAAACGCTATTGTACGACTACAAAAAGACACTGAAATGTTCCACAAGTCATCAGCGAAAATATGAAATTTCAACCCAAAGCTATGTCGCACATGGTGAAAGGTCCAGGCGTTATTCTAAGTAGAAAACTTACAGATAATACCTGTCTCGAGATTTTAATATCACCTTAAAAAGCTATATAAAGTGTCCTCTGGAAAGAATATCACGAAACTAAATAAAGAACAAATAGTTTTAAAAAACTCACACACAAAAAACTATAGAATATACTAGTGAAATCGCCGACAATACACCAGACAATGTAGTTTACAAACCAACACCTAATAGAAGATACAAATCACCAAGCAGATAACTAGAATCAATTATCGATCAGCAATAATCTCCTTTGCCTGACAGAAGTATCAATTGCCAGCAATATCAACAGCCACAAAACAAAAGGTCTCCTTCCTACAGCACTAGATAAAATATATCATAGTGTAGTGGATTTACTATTATATATTTATTTTAATATGGATGTTTGTTTTAGTTGAATATATATTTGGAAATGCATGTAACTTATACTGTTAAATGTATATTGCGAAATTTTCGCCTATTCTCTATAAATTTCTAGAAGATTCTCGAGGGTAAGAATCAACAATATAGGTTTTATGAAAGCACTGGCATATTGTTAGGCCAACTGAAATTTCTAGAACCTCGCCTTAACATATATAAACCGACACACCAAGACATAGTTTATATTGTTAGTTTGCTATGCTACAGTTGGTGTAATATAAACTTCGGAAGTTATAAATGTGAATAATGTTTATTAATGGGGGAAAAAAACTACAGTTTATTGACCAGAAACGTTTATATATTTCGAACATTACAAACTGTTTAACTTCAGATTATTATCGGACGTTATTATTTCTACAAAGACATTGTATAACTTCGGCTGTAAAATACTCAATTGAGATCAGCGAGAGACAGCTAGCTACCTGTTAAGTGACTATATGCATATTGGCAAACGTTTCGACAAACTAAAACAATTATGTTTAATTGATGAGTTCAAACATTGTACAAGTGACGACCTCAAATCTTACTTGGATAAAAATAAAGTTGAAACACTATGGGAAATAATTGCTCTTTCTGATTAATACACTTTAACATATAAAGCCACTTTTCATAAAAAGAAATTCCTGCCATCTCAGCAAAAATCGTCACTTCTATTATATTTGTTTAGTTGTTTAAGGGAAACCCTGATAATCAGATATGATATATCTTGTTAGCACTGATAAATATAAATTAAATTAAGATTTGACTTTTAATTTTGAGCGAATTTTGTCTCTAATTCAGATCCCAGACACGAGCTTTCAATTTATTATGTTACGTTAGTTGCGTGTTACTATTTTAAATAGTGAGAAATATTAATTTGAATTTAGAAGTCAATTAAGTATCTATATTTATTCAATTTATGATATTTGCCAACAAGGATTATATAAACAGTTTCCTTTCTTGACACAAATATATTTTAATATACAAACAATAATACAATTGATAATAACGGTTATTACAAATAATTATTCATAGACAAATATTTTATAAACTCATAAACAATATTCAGTCTTCTATTTGGTGTGAAACTGAATATTTTCTGGACGGTCTAGGTTACGACAAACATTTAATTTTGAGTTGAAATTGTTACACTTTTCTTGACAGAAAATTTATGTGTGTCTATCCTTGGTTGGCCTCATGCGGTTTACAAGTTCATTTTTTACCGATGAAGATATCTAATGTCTTCATAGAAATACTAACGTCCGAAGTTAATTCACTGAAGTTTGTAATGTTCGAAATATATAAGCGTTCCTGGTAAAATATCTCTAGTTTTTCCAATTAATAAGCTATTCCTAAGAGACAATTCCTACGTTTGAAACATGTCTGCTTCGATAAAGCTGACTTCAGGGGTAAACCTAACGACATGACTCGTTATTTTAGACATCAGAACTATCTCAACAACACCATTGAGATGACTACACTCGCCACTGTTCGCTGTATCACAAGCTGACTGTGACTACTAACGACGTACCATATAGCGACAAAATTTCTTCAGTCCTTACATACTATCCTTTAACTAAACAGTTGTCCAGTGCAACTTGCATTACTAAGAAAAATTTGTTTTTTGTTTTTTTTTAATTTCATGCAAAGCTTGTTTGTTTGTTTTCGAATTTCGCACAAAGCTACTCGAGGGCTATCTGTGCTAGCCGTCCCTAATTTAGCAGTGTAAGACTAGAGGGAAGGCAGCTAGTCATCACCACCCACCGCCAACTCTTGGGCTCCTATTTTACCAACGAATAGTGGGATGGACCGTCACATTATAACGCCCCCACGGCTGAAAGGGCGAGCATGTTTGGCGCGACCGGGATGCGAACCCGCGACCCTCAGATTACGAGTCGCACGCCTTAACACGCTTGGCCAGGCCGGGCCCTCGTGCAAAGCTACTCGAGGGCTACCTGTGCAAACTTTTTTGTTGTTGTGAGCCGTCCATAATTTTGCAGTGTAAGACTAAAGGAAAATGTAGCTAATCACCACCCACCGCCAACTCTTGGGCTACTATTTTAACTCTTGGGCTAACGAATAGTGGGATTGACCGTCACATTATAACGCTCCCACGGCTGAAAGGGCGAGCATGTTTGGTGCGACCGGGTAAGACTATTCGAACCCGCGACCCTCAGATTATGAGTCGAACGCCTTAACCAACCTGGCCATGCTAGGCCTTACTAAGAAGAGACAACATATCTCGCGATATTTTTACCACCCCACCCTCAAACGTGAGAGGAGTTAGAAAGGCTGTCTAGTACATTCCAAATTACGGACATTAATAACATAAACTACTTGTTTTACATGCGATTATATGACAAACTTAACGACTCCCTCCAGTTCTACCTGGCCAATTCACCATCGGAGTGCATTATTTATTGTATTCGCTGCACTAGATGCTCTACACTGGGGAAACTATATGATATATTACGTGAACATCTGACCAAGTTTATAAAAGTAGAACTACTTGAACAATGACAGTGTGTTTGTTGTTCCACGCAGTACGTACATATTTTAGAATATGTATATTATAATTCTTCAACAAGTCTGTATAAACTTTCTTTCTTTGTAATACAGTTTAAAACTGTGTGACGAAGGACCTTTGCCCAAAAAGTTTCAAATTAATATAAAATTGTTTTTTTTATAGACGTGTGTTTTTACTTACCTTGAACTTTTTTCTTTTCTTATTTCATTAATTTTCAACGTTCTGCGGTCTTTTCTACTGTTTGTTTTTCTAAATATATGTCACATGTTAATATAGCTATATAGTAAGTATTGTAAGTATACAATAATGAAGCAAGACTTAAAAACACTAGAAATCGGCTTTCGATAGCCGTGGAGGGCAGAGCACACATAACCCATTGTACAGCTTTGCGCTTAGCTACATATGAACAAAAGCACTAATAATAAAGTTACACAACGGTGATAATATGATGTAACACATTAGTACAGACATACTAAACATTTCTTTGTAGCATAATAGTTCATTTTAAATAACAAAACACCAAATGTATGAACAATCACGTGTTCCAGTTTGATTCAGAATATAAAAATTTAGTGAACAGAAGTTTTCGTACATTTTAATGTTGTGTGTTATGTGTAGTTTAATTTCTAGATTCCCCATTTTCACTCGTTATTGAAAGAAAGAGATTGTAGCCCTGTATTATGAATACAAAATGAGCCACCATAAAGTTTTATGATTAATTTGTTTGATCATTTTCTACATACATTGTCGTTCGATGAACTATTAAACTACTGTTAAAACTTTATCCACAGTAAATAAATGAACTATTCAACATAGTTTCTCAAGAAATCTAAAAGTACTTATTCGAATAAAGCATAAAGTTTGGTGATGGTATTATTAGGTTTTGGTGTGGTTTTTTTCATATAACTCGTCAATATAACAATGTTTGGTTGGTGATAGCATGAACTTTCAGTTGTTTTGCTATTAAAGCCTTTATCACAAAAATACCGACATATTAGTCTTTAACAGATCATTACACTGATCGTTGCTTGAGCACTTTAATTATTTATCAGTATACTGGATCACTCAGCTTCATTCGTACTAAATTAGGTAACGCATTAACTAAAGAGTGCGTCACTATGGTTTCTAATAAAGTTCGTTTATCACTTAAACATTCTACTAAGGATGATGTGCTACCTGTTTACTGTAAATGAAGAATAAATCTATGAAACAGAACTTAATACATTTTTTTTGTTTTGATTGATTTCTACACAAACCTGAATGTGACAACGGAAAGCAAGTAAATTGATCAGAGACATCTGTGGGATGATAAGGACACGAAGTTTTGTGTTTTTGGAAAATGTATCAACATAAAAGTTGGCAAGCGCAACAATAATTATATTTTTTAACTTCACTTTCCTATATATATATATATGAGATCTCATTACACATACATGAATTTATTAAGAATAAAAAAATAGCAATGGTATTTTTGATATAATGAAAGACAAAATCTTTATTAGGTATTTCGGACGACTACTTATCACGTGAATTTGTTTTTTTCTTTTTGTAATGAACAAGCTATTATGTTGTCTTTTCAAATATACGTGTGCAAAGTGATCGATATTAATAAGTAAGTCATGATGACTTTCAAAGTACTACTATCTAAATTTTATAACAAGCACACCAGACTACTAATTAAGAAGTAATTATAACTTGTTCATGTTATTTTTATGTTCTCTCACTCAGCGTGTATGTCAAGATGATATAACTAGTAAGGGTTGGTTAGTTATTGTAATGTTTTGTTAGACTGGTACAAAAGGGGCGCACTTCAGTGTTATTGTCACCCACATTTATATGGGGTGAATGTTTCAAATAGGTGAAGTTAATATTAGAAATTAGTGGAAAACTGCAGTAGATGAAACAAACCGTCAAATTCTTTAAGCTCCATAATATCTAAAGTTTTCACCATACGTTCTATATACTCTAGTTTTATTCTATATACTCTAGTTTTTTTACTAATTGCTACAAACAGTATTGTGTTATTTTATTACTATAATATCGACACATTTTAATCAACACTAAATTTTATAATGAACTGAAATGTCGAATTTCCACAAAAAAAAACTATAAATAATATACACATCTGTGCAACTCTACAATAGCATTTTTCCATTAGAGAGCTTCATAAGACATCAGCAGGGGAATGACTCATGATAAAAAGTAACCAAAGATAATACAGGTTACTTGTATCTCGAAACCCAAGGCTAATTTCAAACCAACACGTGAGTGTTGTCAGTTTGAAAATTTTAGGTAAACAATAAATAGTAACATCTAGATCATCAGATAACCAATTGTGTCTATCTGTACTTAAACACGAAGAAATAAAGTTATCTATGATCAGCGTGGCCCAGAGTCTAGTGCTTTGGACTCTTAGTCCAAATTGCAAGGCTTGTTTCCAACATGTTGTGTCACTGGGCAAAACACTTTACCTCAGTGACTTCAGTCTACTCAACTGTAGATGTCACTGCTGTCTCTTATGTCCCATAGTGGCACGGGATGAATTTTTTAAAACTATTTCCTAGTTTGAAGGAAATCTGACAAAGTGTTATAACAAGTCACTTCAAATAGAAACAAAAGACTGTATATGGAAGTATCTCAAGACATTCTTAATCAGTAATCTTAATATAGCAAAGAAAGTTATTGCTGCTTGACGTAAGAGCGTGACTTAGGTGGGACACTTATCTACACCTCTTCCCTGTAAGTGGTTAATAGTTTCTGATATTTAAATGACTATTAAGCAAATGTTTCAAAAGAAGAATTATTTTCAGATTTATCTTTGAAATTAAAAAGCCGGAGACTAATGTGTAACTCCAATACAAATTAGTGTGAAAAATAAATCAGTACTAGTGTAAGGTTGCCCAGTGAACTGTACAAAAAAAAAAAAAAATAATCTTAAAACAGGCTTCAGTTAAACGTTTTCTTTTCTCTATCATCACCCCAGTGGCTCAGCGGTATGTCTGCGGACTTCCAACGCTACAAACGGCCTTTCAATACGAGTAGGGGGGAGGGAAAGATCCCAGATAGCCCCTTGAGTAGCTTGGTGCTTAATTTAAGACCCGGCATGGCCGAACGTGTTAAGGCGTGCGACTCGTAATCTGAGGGTCGCGGGCTCGCATCCTCCTCGCGCCAAACATGCTCGCCCTTTCAGCCGTGGGGGCGTTATAATGTGACGGTCCATCCCACTATTCGTTGGTAAAAGAGTAGCTCAAGAGTTAGCGGTGGGTGGTGATGACTAGCTGCCTTCCCTCTAGTCTTACACTACTAAATTAGGGACGGCTTGGTGCAGTGGGCTAACAACCTACTCACTTAAATACCTGTTGAAGAATCCGCAAGCGATTGCAGCCCTATGTTCCTTGATGGAATCTAATGGTGATAACTAACTAACTAACTATGTAATATCATATATTAAAACAATATAGAGAAGTTTACGAAACCATGTATGAGAAAGAATTATCCATGGAAAAAGAAGGTCGGGAGACCGTGACAGAAAAACCTTTAGACTCAAATAAAGAAAGTTATTATGTAACTATATAACAGCAAATAATAAAACAATAGTAGACGAATATATGCAAAATAATAAGAGGAAAAAAGAAAAAAACCGAGAAAATATTTATAACCTAAAACATAAGAAGATACATGCCAACTTAAATAGTGATGTGAATCAAATGTATACGTTTATAGCTCGTCAGGGCACGAATGTTTTCTACAATGTTGGAAAAGAAACACAAGAACTATACCTGATAAACCTGGAAGTGCATCCCACGCTACATTTGTTTCCTTTTCGTTTGTTTTTCTGTTTTTTTTTTTTCCTTTTAGTTTTAATATATTTTTAATTGTTATCACATAGTATTATAAATTTTGTTCTATAATTTTTATTACAATAAATGCTTGTGAAAGTCATTATACAGTTTAGAAGTGCACGAAAATAGATATTAACGTAGAAGGACGTTACAATTCAATCACAAAGTGAATGGTCTCCTTTCACACACACAAGTATAAAGATGTAATGATTTAAGTTAAAGAATGAGCTACCTAACCAAGTATATGTTGTTGACTACGTAATGAGCATAAATACAATATACAATATCATTAGCTTAATGTGAACCACGAATAAGATCCGACATCAAATGACGCAGTGAATTTTAAACATAAAATTTATTTTTCCTGTGGTATATTATGTTTCGTAACTTATTTTTCATTTTCAGAATGTTATGCTTTACCTTTAAACATTTTGAAATGTTCTATATATATTAATTGTTACACTGACAGAAACAAAATATTTTGGCATGGCCAGAAAGGCTATGTCTATTTAAAGTTATTACCATTAGTTTTAAACTATTTGATATTTCTTAAACGTGTTTAAGAATAAGTTAAAAACTTGAAGCGAGACTGTTATAAGGTTTTGTTTTCAGCCATGGGCTTACACCTTGTGAAATGTTTGGTTTATAAATTAACCTTAAACCGTAACATGGATTCTGTTCTCTTGGCGTCTTGCTACATCCATAACCAAATTCTAACTGGTCAAACTGTAAAACCGTTATAACACAAACTATGTCCCTTTTTACGCGCTTAACTATCAAATAACGCCTTGGCTAGATAATATTCCCTCAAAAGTTTTGATGAAGGTTTCAGATTAAGTAGGTGAGCTACTATTTGTTGTCAGTCCCTGAGTAGTGGGCAAGTACCAGAGGATTGGAAATTACCTGATGATATTTCTCTTTTTAAGGGAAGTGATGAAAATAGTCTCAGTAATTATAGGCCCATTAGTCTTACGTCAGTTGTGGGAAGTTCATGAAAAGTCTCATTAAAGATGTTTTGTAAAACCATTTAACAGAGTTTTATTGGATAGTCAACACGATTTCATTAAGGAAAAATCTTGCCTTACAATTCTTTTGACATTTTTTTAAAAGGTTACTGCTTCAGTAGATCAGGGTAAGGATGTAAATTTGTGTATCCGGATATTCAGAAAGTAATTAATAAGATGCGATATAAAAGGTTTGTCAAAAGTTATCTCTATAGATATGGGAGATAAGTTAAAAATTGGATAGAAGAAAGCAGAGGGTTGTTAGAAATAGAGTTCAGTCAAACTGGATTAATAACACAAGGTGGGGGGACCTCATAACTTAGTCTTAGGATCTTTGCTCTTTTTTGATTTACATTAATGACATAGATGAAAAATTGGTCAATAAAATACTTAATTTTGCAGCTGATATTAAAGTATTGGGTGTTATTAGTTGTGAAGAGGATGCTGCAGGTTTACCCAATTATTGAGATCATTTAGTGAGTTGAGCAAGTATATGTCAAATGGGTTTTAATTACAATAAATGCATGATAATACATAAATATAATTTGGATGGGAATAGCCTTAACAGTGTTGTGAAATAAAGAGATTTTATTGCAATAGTTGATCAGTCTGTAAAGCAGTGTGCTGTTGCTCATGGTAGAGTAAATAAGGTTTTTGGTTCTGTCTACAGAAATATTGAATACAAGTCCAAAGAGGTTATAATTCCTGATGATGAGAAACCAACTTGAAGTAGAAATGTATCTCAAAACGGCTGGTATAGGTATTAACACTTTTATTACTAAAGCAGAGAACAACGTTTCGACCTTCTTAGGTTAACTTGAAAATGACCTAAGAAGGTCGAAACTTTGTTCTCTGCTTTATTAGTGAAAAGGTTAATACCCATACCAGCCGTCCTGAGATACAGGTTATAATTCCACTGTATAGGTCACTGCCTCCTTATACAATGTCAGTTCTCTGTTACATATTTTTATCACTGCCAATATTGGTTGGTGTGCTTGGCTTATTAGTTTCTTCAGTTCTATATCTTCCTGTGTATATGATCGTATGTTGTAGACTACGTGATCAGCATCTGATGTTATTTGGAAGCTGGGGAATGACTCATGATTTGATTTCTCTAGAACTTTCTAATTCTGACAGTGAAAGCCAATCCTTTCCCTTATTAGAGAATAACTTGCTCTCTCCTTCAATAGTCAGCCTTGCTTGGTGTAAAACAGGACCATTATTTTTAGTCCTGTTGGGACAATCTTATTTTCTCTGCATTAATATAAGAAGGTAAGGGATTTTTTTAAATATATATACATACGAACTTGATTGAAACTTTTACCAGTTGGAAATTGTTTCAGGCCTTTACCACTCTGATATAGTTTTACAGAATAATTTAGACAAGGAGGTAGTATTACTAATGGTATAATTACTCGAAATATTGATGAAACTTTGTAGAATGGACTGGTTCCAAAATTAGGTCTGATTCTAAATAAATGTTATGAAGAGGTACATTAACAAAGCCATCCTTAATAACCTCAGCAATAGCACACTGTTAGTGCCCGAACTTCAATTCAAATGCAATATACTTTCTAACAACAATGACTAAGTCACCCCCGTATCACGTAGAAAACATGTCGGTATGAGATTGGCAGTGCCATTTGTCAAAGACACAGAACCAACAGACACAAAAGATCAAAATTCCTCCCGGACTACATCAGCCTTTAAATCAGTGACCAAATCAGGTGATCTAGTGAAACTAAATATTTTGTGAACACGAATGCAACAGTTTCATTCTCACTGGGAACCTGATGAAGGGCAGTTTCTATTTACCCTTTATTCGTTTTTGTAATAACTGTAAAATATTTTGTAATATTTTATTTTTATATGTTATTTAAGTACTATATATTAGTATAACTATATAGTTAGTATCCTAACTACACTATAATATTAGAACAATACTGAAGTAGACTCGAGAAATAGAACATCACAGGCAGTTTTATAACTTAACCGATATTGTGATATCGAATAGTTTCATGTTGGTTAAAGTCAAAATTCTCTTATAACTATGTGGAGTGCAGAGGTCGTTTTTTTTCTAACTTTATTATCAAAACAATTAACCAATCATTGGAAATAAGCATAGCTGAATAGACAATCCTTCTACGAAATATAAAAACCAATCATCATACAAATATAAATTGATACTACGGGGATAAACAGCAAATAAATGTAATTCGGGCCTATCACACAAACTATTACTGATGTCACGAAAAAGCTGTGAGGACATTATCACTACTTAACGATCAATAAGTGTATAGTTATAACACAATAAAAACAAACATTTTGATAATACTCGACTCAAATCTAGACTCGGTTAAAGTTCGGTTTATGTTACTTTAAAGAAATAACTAATTTTTCTTGAACAGTAAATCCGAGAAGGTTAGGTTGATAATTTAAAAACAAACAAACATACACACAAAATTATGATGATGAAATTAGTTATAAAAAAATGTAGAGATCCAAGAACTAAAAAAGTGATATGCATGTGTTTACACTTTTGTATGCCATACTAACACACTGTACGTCCTAACATCGAGTGCTTACTTTACACATTAATAATTTCTTTAGGATTATTATATGAATTATAAAAATCAAGACTGCCTCCTACTTAACAATAATTTTTTAACACATCTAGTTTCTTGATCAAGAAATTATACACTAGGAAACAAAAGCACTTTATGTAATATCAAATACAGATGCTCTTGACAACCCAGGCTTTAATGCCAATTTTGTACACACTGTGCTACTACTGTGTAACTAACTTTTACTAGTGATTTAACAACTCCCTGCCCTAAAGATTATGCGACGTAATCCATCTCGACTAATCCATATTTGTTCAAGTTATACAAATATTTAATTAATCAAACTATGCAGTGATTTTACCACCATAATGAGGTAAAGTAAACAAATTTTCGAAGAAGAATTTTTGTTCCAGAGAAATTATATTTATCTTAAACCTTGACACTACAAAACGTTTTATATACACATAAGGTATTGCATTATAAAACAGTTATTTTAACTAGGTTAGGCTTACATCTTTCTATTATGTAACGATTGTTTGAAGCTAAGCACAAATCTACACAATAGGCTATGCGTGCTTTGCCCACCACAGATACCAAAAACAGGTTTCTCGTGCTCTGTTGTGATCAGACATGCCTCTGGGGTACGTTATGTTCATTCCCTTTACAAATTTAATTTTACCACACTATAGATTATAGAGACAATAATCTTACCGACCTCAGAAACTTGGCAGAAAGGTCCAAACAAGGAAGAAATATGAAGCTATTAACTTAAAAGACCGTGTGCAATTCAAATAAAAAAGCTTGCACGACAAAAGGAGTTATTTCACTGTCATCAAGAAGATAACGAAACACTTCAAAGACATGAAACAGCTTCGCTCAGGAGATTGGGTTGATGTATTCCAGATGACTATGTCAATGTGTGTGACTTCTGAACCTTTTTAAGCATAGAGAAACAACAAAAAATTATTTTATAAGGTTTTTATTTCCCAGGAACATAAAAAGTTATCTAGAATATAATAACCTAACAACCGGAACAAAGCCGGGCATTTTTACTAGTACGTAATAAATGCCATCGAAATATTGCGCTTTACGTAACCTTAAATTACTGCATTCGTACTAGTAGTTGTTATATATGAAGTGAAATTATCCTACAGGGTTAAGAACCTAAATGAACAAACCAAATTTTATTATTACAAAGTATAATAACTGCAAGTCTTCAGTATGGTATAAACTAACCTTACAAATATTAAACCCATCAAATTTGACTATGAAAGCTTGCCTATTCTTTTATTTGTAATGGCAAAATATTGAAGGCGGAACCATCGTACCATTAATTTAATTATATCGTCCCCCCCCCCCACACTGAAAATATATATGTGGGCACTCATGACTGTCACTAGCATAATTCGAAAAGAAAAAAAAATTATAAACCTCTCGTCGTGCAACGCATGGGTACATCTGTTAGTAACTTTCACAGTGGCACAGCGTTATGATTTACAATGCTAGAATCCAAGTTTCGATACCCATGGTAGGCAGAGCGCAAATAGCCCATTGTGTAGCTTTGTGTGTAATTACAAACAATTCGCAAATGAATCATTTTCATAACGTCATACAGAGTATTAGTTGTATATTCACCAAAATCATCAATATTTTCCAATATGTTGTATGTATGTAGACAAAACGTGAATAAAAAACCCATACTTTGGGCTTTAATTAGAGAATCACCAATAAATACCTAACATTTTGTATATGTTTTATAGATATCCTCTTATGCAGCACCACATTAGGTAGTTACAGTAAGCTGTCACTTGGCGACTCGCTACTGATAGAGCAATGTCTAACATGATTGCTTGGACCTCATTAAAACTGAAATACACTTATAGAATGGATGAGACCAATCATTTAAAGAATATATGATAATTATGTGTTAAGCCAAATTAAGCGTTGTTATTAAAAGTCTGTTTCTTTGACCGACTGTTCAATGATATCTGACATCAGAGTGTTTCAATATCCCCAACCGAAAGGGAAT
Source organism: Tachypleus tridentatus (assembly GCF_004210375.1). Lineage (NCBI taxonomy): Eukaryota > Metazoa > Arthropoda > Merostomata > Xiphosura > Limulidae > Tachypleus > Tachypleus tridentatus. The sequence continues at coordinate 145,621,515 of NC_134830.1, forward strand.
GAGTTTGTCACTGAAAGTTAAGTCTGAAGGTTTATAACACTTCGCTTTTCTCTTCATCGGGTTTTGGTCTCAATTACCAGGGAGGTTCAGGCTCACTTGGACCTCTTCCTCCTGTCAGTGCTATCAATTTATTTGCTGTAAGATGTTGGTGTTGAATATACATGCAGGTCGGAGTGTATAGTACTTGCTCTCACTCGTTTTAGGGCGAATGTCCATGTATGTATTAGTTCTTTACTTAATAGTAATTATAATTGCCAGAGGGATAGATTTTTGTTAAGGTGCTAATATATCAGCGTTAAACTAACAAGGGTTTTACAGTCTAGTAATCGGTGGCCTTATTACATTCTTATTTCTAAAACAGATGTTTACGAGAGAGAAGTACTTAGGTCTATTTATATCACGTAAGTAGTATCGATCAAACTCACATAATAAATCATATTTTTGCCAGTTTTTCTAAAAGTAATTTATAGAATTATGCAAGAGTCTATCGGAAATAGTTTGAATATTTGTGTATGAATTTTGATGAGGTGCTGTGAGGAATTGTGTATGCTGAAGTAATAACTGAGTTTTGTATGATCTGTATTTTGTTCACGTGTTTCGATGCTATATTTAACCATGCCGTGCTTGCATATTCTATGACAGGTCTTATGTATGTTTTATAGATTTTAATTATATTGTCTGATAAAGTTCCTTGATTTTTAGAGGTTAGACTTCTTGCATATTTTGCACGTTTCCAAGTTCTGGTATGTTTAACCCATGTTAGCTTAGTACCGTAGGTTAAACCTAGGAATTTTGTCCAAGTAGCGGTCTGTAGAAGTGTTCTGTTCATGTACAGTTTAGTGGGATGTTTTTTTACGTTTGTTATGTATTGTTAATAATATTACTTGATTTTTATGCAGATTTATTCGATATCTTTTGCAATATTCTTCCAATTTATTTAATAAAGGTTGTACGTTTGTCTCTGTTATGGATGGGGTTGGAGCACGTTTCCAGACAGTTTCCACGTTTTAATAGCATGTCATTCACATACATTATGAATAAAATAGGGCTAACTACCCCTCCTTAAGGGATGCTAGGCTCCCTTTACATTTACGTTACAACTCTATTTGCCATAAAGTTGGACAGCCAGCAAATAATTTCCTGGGGTAGCTCCATTTCTGTCATGCCGTATCCTAATCCATTAAAGTGTTTTTTTCAATATCGAGAAAGCAGGCGACAGTGTATTCATGTTTATCAAAATTATCTAGAAATGTTTCTGTAAATCTTACCAGGTGATCTGTGGTCTAAGTTTTCTGAATCCATTTTGAATTTCTGGTAATTTTGAAGTTATTTCTAAATAATTTGAAATTCTATTACTGATTATTATTTCGAGAATTTTTCCTATACAGCTGGTTATGTTAATCGGGAGATAATTGTTTGGTTTATTTGCTGGCTTTCCTTCTTTATGGAACATGAGGACTATTGCTTGCTTCCAGGAACCGGGGATTTATCCAGAACCGAGTGATTGCGCTGAAAAGCGCTGGAAAATATTCATATAATCTCTGATTGCCTTTTTTTAAGGAGAATGGTTTGTATGCCTGTATGTCATCTTCTCTCAGTGCCGTGTTTTTTGTAGTTGTTATGGCTAATTTCACTTTCGTTTCTGTGAGTTTTGGTGAGCTGATATGTAATTGGATTATATGTTCCATCTAACTTTGTTGATATATTTTCCGTACTTAGTGGGAATTTAGTTGTGTACATGGTTTTCAGTTGCATGAAGGTGTTGACTTTATTGTAAAAATACGTGTTCACGCCTAATTCCTGGTGTATTTTAAACGTATTTTGTAGGTGTTAAATACTTCTGCCTTTTCAGGGTTAGTGTATGATATTTTGTTGTGAGTTTCTTGTGGCGGGTAATCACTGTTTGATTTGAGTTTCTAGTGTTGGTGAATCGTTTTAAGTGTGTCCAAAATAGTTTTGAGTCGTTTTTGTGGTTAAGTTGGGAACAAAAATTGTTCCATCTGTCTTGTTTCAATTACCGTACTTTTTCTTATTTTATTTCTTAGTGTTTATTTGTATTTTTAGTGCTGGATTTCTACTTTGTATGAATTGGCTTTGTAGTTTCCTTTTGTATTTTATAATTTCTATTATATCTTTATGTGGTTGCCATGTTTGAGTTGTTGTTGACTGATTTAGTTTTGGTATGTTTTTTTGGTTTCTTGCTGCAAATTGTATGCAATCAGAGAAGGTGTGACAATATGCATCTGAATCGGATTCGTCCGCGGCGTAATTGTTTCTATTGGTAGAATTTTACCTAAAACTTGTTGGTGTTCAATCCAATTTCGTAGTTGAGTTTTTCTTTTCCTCTATTTGTGTGAAGGGCGAGATTGAAGATACACCAGACTGATAAATGGTCACTATCAACATCTTGGTCTACTTGAAAGTTTTCGACTCCTATTGTACGAGCACAGACATAAGTCCAGTAATTCACTGGTACCGTGTGAGTACAAGATATGTGTCGGTGTACCATCATTTAACAGGACCATATTGGTATCTAATAAGTAATTATATAAAATTCTGCCATTTGTATTAGCTTGTTTACAATTAAAGATAAAATGATTGCTGTTTAGGTCTCCTGTCATTATTACATTAGGGTTATGATTATACATGAAGTTTAAGAGAACTTGGTGAGCAGTATATTTCTGCTACTGTAATTTATGTTATTTCCAGTTCTAACGTCTAAAATAATACATTAATTTGAAAAAAGTGTTTTTAACTACCTTTACAATAAGTTCGATCTGTAGAGTATCAATATGCCTCTGTTGAGGTCATTCTTATTTGTTTGGTCTTTTCTAATTGTTCAGTATCCCTTTATTTTAAATATATGACTTACATATAAACAGGTTTCGGTAATTACAAAAATATCTGGTTTAATAGTTTTGGTTATACCTTCAATCTCGTGTTTCTCGGAAGCAGTTGCACCCTGGATATTGACATGTGCTACCGTTAATTTATTTGTTTTACAGTAAGTTCAAAATTGATGTAATGATTTGTCGGAGGTATGTTTGGATCTTTTTTATTATTTTTATCAGTAATTCTGTGCAGTTGTTTGTGTTATTTGGTTTTAAGTACTCAGTCATGAATTCTGTGACGAAACTTGTTAGTGCATCCATTAATGTGTTTTTTTTTTGTCTTAATTTGTTCGTATTATTTGTTTTGGGTCTTCGATTATTGTTATGGGATTATCATCTTTTTCATATGTTCTGTGACGTAGGATTTTTCATATGTTGTTGTGTTCTTCACTGCTATGGCGTGTTTTTTTTCCTGTGACTGTGGTGTTGGTAGCAGTGGTATTTTATGGTTTATTTGTGATATTCATCTTCGTGTTTATAGCACTAAAATTGTTCGTTCAGAATTTCGCGCGAAGCTACACGATGGTTTTAAGATTGAGTCCTAAGGTACACCACTTGTAACATTAATCCAGTTTAACCGAACTCCATTTATAACAACCCTCTGCTTTATTTCATCAAGCCACTCTTCTATCCAATTAATTATTCCTCACACCTGCAGAGGCACGTGTATTTAGAAGCCATTTATGTGGCAACTTGTCAAATGCTTTCTGAAAATCCAGATAGACCAAATCTACCTTAGTAAGGCAAGGTTTACCCTAGTAAAACCACGCTGCATATCCGATATAATTCTAAACTTTGTTAAATGATTTTGCAAAGTATCTTTTATCAGACTTTCTAAAACTCTTTCCACAACTGATGTAAGACTAACAGGTGTATAATTACTGGGACAACTTGTATTACCTCCCTTGAAGACAGGAGTGACATTAGTTAATTTCCAATCTGTTAATACTTGTCCACTATTAAAAGGCTTACACAAGTTGTGGCAAATGGGTAACATATCCAATCCTTAAGCTCCTTTAAAACTTTCGAGGAAATATTATCTGGTCCAGGAGCCTTATCATTCTTTAAACTTCCCAATTTTATTTTAACAAGCTCAGAATTTATGCAGTTGCCTTGTTCAACTTTGTTTTCATCTATCAGTTGCTCAAGAGGAGGAATACTATTCAAGTTTTCGTTAGTAAAAACTGAAGAATAAAGCAGAATTTAATAACCTAGCCAATTCACAACCATCAGATACGAGCCTTCCTTTATCATCCCTCAAGGAATATGTGACCACATTAACCCCAAGAGCATAGGAGCTGGAAACCTAAAAGTTTGGATTCTGAGAGTCTGCGCTTGCTGTTATTACTTATCCATGTCCGTGCATGCATTTTTTTATGCGAGTAAACTGAAAGGAAATATGACTCCCATAGTTCCAAGAGGATAGAACCTAGAAACCTGAAATTGTGTGTCCTCTAACAGATTTAATATTATATATTTACTTTAATATCTGTTTGTTTCAGTTTAATATATACAGTAAAACCTGTCTAAGCCGGAAACTGCACAGGGCCGAAACCTGTACAAGCTGAAATATTAAAATTTTGCAGCATTATCTTAAGATTTCTCCTATAAAAGGCCCTCTGTATGGTGAAATCTGCGTAACGCGGACGGAAAATTATCTTTCACCTACTTCATCTATCAACAAGTAGGATTAGAACCTGAGTAAAACGGAAAAAAATATTTTTGATTAAATATGTTTCTTATTTATTAATAATTTCTTTAAATATTAATAAATTTTTGTTTAATTAATTATTTCTTTAAATATTAATAAATTTTTGTTTAATTAATAATTTCTTTAAATATTAATAAATTCTCGTTTAACTAATAATTTGTTTAAATATTAATAAATTCTTGAATAATTAATAATTTCTTTAAACATTAATAAATTCTCGGACATTTTGTTACAGTAAGTATTGGTTAAGTATATTCTTCTCTTTTTTCTGCCGTCATTATTTTTGCAGTTAAATTAGATTCATGATTTGTAGAAATATATTTGTCTTTTAAGTGCAAAAATCTACTCTTTAAATAACTCTCAAGAAAAAAATAAATTCCTATCTTCCCTAATTTTAAAATTTAGGGAAATTTATTTAATACCCTCATTAAAAAAAGTTACTAAATACCCTCATTTAAAAAAAAAAGCTATTATACATGTAATATTTTAATGAATTTAGGATTAGGGTTAGGATTAAAGTTAGAGTTAAGTTTGGGGTGCTTGATATTCAATTGGATAAAGGTATTTGATAAAGCTTTGGATAAATTATATTGGATAGTCAAATGATTTTTATTTCGTGAAAGGATTGCGTTGGAATAAAAATTAGGTATTCAGTAACGTTTTTTGATAAAATAGGGAATTTAGTAGAACTGCAATAAAAAATTAGGGTATTTAGTAGAATAGCAATAAAAAATTAGGGTATTTAGTAAAATTAAAAAAAAAGAGGAAATTAAGTTCCTTACCCCTAAAATTTATAATTCTAATTTTAATAATAGGCTGCCGGTAAAAGTAGGAAAAAAGAAAATAATAATAAAATGAAGTAGTGGTAGTTTTATTTTGAATATGTTTTATTTTTCAGATCCATGGAGAAGAAATTGAAAAAAAATTAAATCTCAAGGAAAAGTTTTATGCCATTAAAATGGTCTGTGAGGAGAAAATGTGGGAAAATGGCACGAAAAGTTAAAAGAAATTATTCGTCATTACAACCCAAAGGATATCGCAAATGCAGAAGAAACAGCTTTGTTTTTCAGAGCTCTTCCCAATAAAACATTGCAGATTAAAGGAGAAAAGTGTTCCGGAGGTCGCTATTCGAAAGAATGATTGACTGCACTTTTGGTCGCATTTGCTGATGGAAAACTAGAGAAACCATCGTAATAGATAAAAGTGAAAATCCGCGCTGTTTTAAAAATTTAAGGAAGAATCAACTTCCTGTGGAATGGAAAGAGAATAATAAAGCGTGGATGACAAGTGTTATATATTCCAGGATTTTTTGAACAAATTAAACAAAAGAAAGGAACAAGAAAATAGGAATATTCTACTTTTCCCAGATAATGCAACTTGTCACCCAAAATTTTAACTTTCAAATGTACGTTTAGTCTTTCTACCTTCACGTACAACATCAGTTCTACAGCTAGTAGATAATTGAATTATACAGTGTATAAAATTGAAATACAGAAAATTGATGCTTTAGCACATTATTGCAAACATGGACGACTGTAAGAGAGCATTTGAAATGACCATGAAAATTAACGTGTTAGATGTAATTGCATTTTTAAGTCATTCAATCAAATGCGTAAAAGATAAATGCTTAATAAAGTGCTTTCGAAACTGTGAATGTATTATTGATAATGGCAGAAAAAGTGGAGAAGTTGTTTATTATGATGATTCTAGTGAAATCCAAACTCTGATTCAGAAGATTGATGCAGATGATTCTGTGAATGCAGAAAGTTTTATGAACGTTGGCAAGAATGTTTTAACAGAAACTGGTGATCTTGATTTAAAATCTATAATAGAATCGCAAGATGGTAACAATGTGAGGAAATTGAAATTCCTACTTCATCGCAAGTGTTAAGTTATATTAAAGCTAATAAATTCTATGCAAAAATAAAGGAGCAAAATGAACTTCATGAAAAGGCCGTAAAATTGGCGTTCTTTTTTAACCGCATGAGAAAACCCATTAAAAAACGAAACAGTTGAAACTGGACACTTTCTTCAAATAAATTTGATTAAGATTTTGTGTACTTATGTATATTTTGAATGTCTATTTTTGTTCTTATTCTAATAAATATAGTATAAACAGTATAATAACTTTATTCATAAACGTCTCACTTCCTTTGAGTCAAGCGAGTATAACGTTCCGCTCAAAAATTATACATAATTAACAAAATGCATGTTCACTGTGTATAAGCAGAAAAACCTGCTAAAACCAGAAATTTTACTTGATCCCATGCGATTCCGCCTTACACAGGTTTTACTGTATTTAGAAATGCATGTAACATACATGGCCCTTAAAAGGCCCGGCATAGTCAGGTAGTTAAGCACTCGACTCGTAACCAACAGTCACGTATTGGAATCCCCGTCACACCAAACATGCTCGCCCTTTCAACCGTGGGGCCGTGGGGCATTATATTGTTACGGTCAATTCCACTATTCGTTGGTAAAAGAGTAGCCCAAGAGTTGGCGGTGAGTGGTGATGACTAGCTGCCTTCCCTCTAGTCTTACACTGCTAAATTAGGGATGGTTAGTACAGATAGTCTTCGTGTAGCTTTGCGCGACATTCAAACCAAACCAAAATATTCTTAAATGTGTATTGCGAAAGTCCCATATTTTCTCTAAATTTATGGATTCTGGAGCGTAAGAATCAGCAGTGTACGATTTATGTATCTAAAATACCAGTATAGTTGCCTTGGCTGAAATTGTTACGAAATTTCCTCTCAAGCTTATAAAACGTAACCAACGTAACGCGCGAAGAGATATTATTTGTTTGCTACAATCAGTATACTAAAATCCTTGGAAGCTGTAACTGTGATAAATGCTTATTAATCAGAAAACTACAGATATCAGAGACAGGAATATTTATAGATTTCGAACCTTACGAACCGTTCAACTTCACAGAATTAACTTCGAACGTTAGTATATATATAGAGATTGTATAGTTTAAGCTACGAAAAGTTACGTGAGACCAGACAAGTAATAAAGCTAGCTAGTATTCCCACTAAGTGAAGTGTATCTGTGTATCACCACAGAATTAATTCACCCTCCATGAACCATCGATGAAAGATTCAGTTCCAAATTAGAAGGCTCAGTATTGTTTGTAAGTTTGAAAAACTGATTATATAAATCATTATTTGTAATAACTAGTAGAAAAACCGTTATTATAAATTGTACTGGTGTTAGTATATTAAAATATATTTGTGTTAAGAGAGAAAGTTGTGTGTATCAATCTTGTTGAAAATATCGTAAATTTGATACATATTGACATTCAGTTAACTTCTATATTAAAATTAAAATGTCCCCTCGCTGGAAAAACGGTAAGTCTTCGGATTTACAACGCTAAAATCAGGTGTTCGATTCCCCTTTGTAGATATAGCAGGTAGCCTAATGTGGCTTTGCTATAAGAAAAACATACACTCACACAAATTAAACTTTTCGTGTATTTTAAATCGCAATACATTAACATACATAACATAATGAACTGGAGACTCGTCCGAGGTAAATTGTAATACCTAACAATTCATACTAAATGGACCCTGAGGGTGTACACCTGGATATTATCACTTATCCAAGTGCATGCGCGCATGTACGTGCACATATTTTAATGAGGCAAGTTAACGAAGAACTACATAGAAAAGAAGTAGTTCCTGATATTACAAACAGAAATCATAGAGAAACAGACATGCATTTGCGTGTCTGTGTACGTGTATGCTGCCGTAACTCTAGAAAATAGCAAATATTTTTTTCAATATTGTAGTTCAAACATTTCATTTTATAACTTCGGCACATACTCTTAACAACAGTATTAGGTTAACATTTTGTCGCTAAGTAACATGATATAAGTCCCCCATTAGCACAGTGGTATGTCTGCGGACTTATACTGCTAAAAACCGTGTTTTTATTCCCGTGGTGAGCAGAGCACAAATAACCCTTTGTATAGCTTTGTGCTTCATTACAAACAACATGATATAAAAGCCATTGTTGGAACGCATTGGTACCAAAACTTATTGGCTTTTTCTATATATTAGAAGTTATTATATAAATAACCACTTCTTTTCTGTGTGATTTTTCGCTACATTGTATCTTTTAAAAAAAATTGCGAGCAAACACGAGTCTCTGCCTCTTTGATTTCTCCTTGTAATATAAGCAACAACTTTTTTAATTAATTATAATGTTATTATTGCTGTGTCTGTCTGTATATCTGTTTGTGATTTGTTTGAGAAAAAACAAATATTGTCTAACCTGAAGTACTGCAACGATAAAATATTATAACAGATTCTGATAAAATACAAAAGAAATTTGTGATGTCAAATATAAATCTGAAATATTTAACGCAATTATAAAGTTCTATGACAATAAATTATTTTAATTGGCTGTACTTTCTTTACGGTTTTGTGTGTTTCCGGAAAATACAAAATTGATTTGTTTTGTCTGTTCTTCTATGCTGTAATAGATTCAGAATACACACATTGACTGGTGACTTAGAATATATTAACCTGATATCCCAAGCGAGGTTTGATACTTTCACTATTATGTGTGCATATATATATATATATTAGTGAAATTAAATAATTGCATTTAAATGAAGTTAAATAAGTAAACAAAAACATGAGGAAGGACTGTGTTAAAAACAACAAATCCCAACCTCTGATTTAAAAAAAAAATGCAGCGTATTTTGTTTAATTTTAATGTGTTTTGTTTTGGCTTAAAATTTATGGTTATAATATATACATATATACAAACTACACCGCCTTCTTCCATCAAAATCTCTAACAAATCGCGTACCCCCGATGCTACAGCGGTAGGTCTACGGATTTACAACGCTAAACTTAGAGGTTCGATCCCCCTCGGTGGCCTCAGCAGACAGCCTGATGTGGCTTTGCTATAAGAAAACAGTCATACAGACTAACAAATCGCATATGAAAATTCACAGTGACATCAAAATGTCTAGCACATGTTCTATAGAACGTGCTCCTGCTGATTCAGTTTTATTTTCTGCTTGTCTTAAATTATAAATTATGAAATACAAAATTCGCTTTCCTATCAGTTCTAGCTTCTGTAGTTGGAGAACAAAAAAACTTGATAAGATCTCATTTCATTTTGGTTAGTACTATTATGAATAAATCCCACCCATAGAATGTTGACAAAAGACTCACATAGGCCTTATTATTTTTGGAACCGAGAAGTATTTTTATTTGTTTTATTGTTAGGCAAAAAGTTACACAATGGGCATTTGTTTTGTGCCAACTATAGGTATCAAAACTAGGATTTTAACGCTATAGCTTAAAAAGAGATGGATATATTTTATATTTTCCTTAACTTTTTATCGTACTTGTGAATTGATTTTATTTGTTATTATTACTCTGAGCCAGTAATCAAGATGTCTTAGGTAGATTTCACGTGCAGCCTGTTGTAAATATAACTTAATCTTCCTCTTACGACATCCCAGAAGCCTGTGTGTAACATCTGTTAAACAAAAAATTAATCATTATACCCAACGGCAATATTCTAACTCGATTGTACTGTCCTGTTTAATAACAATCTTCCCAGCTAGTCTCAACGTTTGACAAGTTAATCACAGATTGTTGTGCTATTGTTTTACGAGAAACCAAGCTCGTCCAATAAATCAGGGGTACTTTAACAACTTAAACAAGTTTGTGTCACAAAATTACACTTCGGTGACGTCAGTAATTTACATAATACTGAAAGATCAAGAGAAGAAAAAATACTTTGTTAAACTACAATCGCACATAAAAAATAATCTTATTTTTAAAATATATTCATCTTAACATGTCAGTCAAATCACTTTTTTCATTAATGTTTTCCATGCCTGCTAAATAATTTTTGAACACATTTTCATATTTTAAATTTTTGTGTTACTTTAGAACGTGAGACTTTTTTCAGAAGTTTCCATCTGTGTAATGCCAGTGGTAAGTCTACGGATTTACAACGCTAAAATCAGGGGTTTGATTCCCCTAGGTGGACACAGCAGATAGCCCGATGTGGCTTTGCTATAAGAAACACACACTGTGTAATGTCTTTCTTGAAAAAAGTTAGTAAGCATGTCGAAGAGAATCTTTTGTTGTTCTTTAGCGTAAAGCTACACGAGAATCAATATTTACTCTGTGCATGCCCGGTTAAGGCGTTTGATTCGTAATCTGATGGTCGCAGGTTCGAAATCCTGTCACACCAAACATGCTGCCCTCTCAGCCGTGGGGGCGTTATAATTTGAAGGTCAATCCCACTAGTCGTTGGTAAAAGTATTTTGGCGGTTGGTGGTGATGACTAGCTGCCTTCCTTCTAGTCTTACACTGCTATATTAGGAACGGTTAGCGCGGATAGCCCTCGTGTAGCTTTGTGCGAAATTCTAAACAAACCTACTCTGCCCACATTATGGTAAGGACTCTTAGAATTAATAAACTGAATCTTGAATTAATCCCAATAAACTCAATCGTTTAAAGGTAAACAGTTTTTAACGAGACTTATAATTATGTTTCTGTTAATTCATAATATAATCTTTTTTCACGTTTTTTTGCTCAATGAAATGTAAAAGAAACTTTGTGTGCAAAATTTTTCTGCTAAAAGAAAGTTCAGTTTGTTGCTATTTAATGATATCTTTAGCATGCTTTCTTTAGTCAAAACGTTGAGTTCGAAAGCCATAGGGCAAAACGGACATTGTATAGAGAATTTTTAAAGCTATTTTCTGAAATTTAACCGAGTTGAGCTCAAAATATGTTAATATAATTCTGAGGTCTTTAAACTATAATATACTGATTTATTACGTACTGGACATTTGTGTGCGATTTATAGTGTTGGATGTATAAGATATTTAGAAATTTATTTAATGATCATTTAGTTTTTACAACAAAAGTTTCAAAAGTTGATTATTTTAAAAGCAATAGTTGTAACAAGTTTCGTTGCGTAATTCTGTACGTTGTGTGTGCATTTTAATTTTTGTACTATGCTTTTGTAATATTTTTTTTCTATCGCGTTTTATAAATACATATGGATAAAACACGTTAGAAAAAATTAAGATAGTGAAGTTGACTGCGTGATTGATAGTTTAGCAATAACAAACAATATATAAAATGAGTTTTATAGTGGTATTGTAACAACAGAAATAAAATAGTATTTGTCAAGTCAAAGGGTTTTCTAAAGTATTTGAACCAGAAGAAGATAGTTATTCAAAGCTCTAGATACAACAGTGATAACCAATAATGTAACGAGTTTTTGTACTTGTGGTTGACCTGTTTTGAATATAATGTTTTGAAACAAGTGGATTTTATGCTGTCTATTTATTGTTGGAACTTATTGCCAACAAGTCACAGGCACCTACTGTAAAGAACCCGTACCCCTATAAACCTGACATTTGGCGAGTCAGGAAGGCTTACACAGACGTAAACGACGTTAAAACAACACGTGAACGGCAGCGGAAGTAGACCTATATACGGACAGCTGTAGTGATGACGAAAACAATGTAGATATTATAATCACGCTATATAACCATTTGGCTGATTTTGATAAATGGATCATAAGAGGAGAGCGACATGGGTTAAAAAATAGCGATCTAGTACAGTATTAAACAACAACAACAGCAATCATGAGAGAGATAAAACCGTAGGCAGAGAAGAAAGGATAAAACCAGACTGAAAGGACCCAAGAATGAAAGATTCGCCCTCGGGCAGAGCTGGGATAAAGGTGAGGTTGGCAGTCTGTCTCAGCCCACTTCTCACAAGAAAAGGACTATACATGTATGCAGGCATGATGACAGAAGAAGACAAGTTAAAATTGGCCTTGCTGAAATGATATGAACTTACTGAAAAAGTTTTTGTTAGAAATTCAGAGAAGTCAAACCTAAGACTGGAGAGACTGTATTTCAATTTGTAGCGCGCCTTTGACGATACTTCACAAGAAGGACTGACATGGCAAGTGTGAAAATAATTTTGAACAACTGGCAAATTTACTAATACGTGAACAGTTTATGATCACATCCTCAAGTGACACGTCACTGTTCCTAAAAGAGAGAGCACGAAAAGAAGTGGACAACATGATCAAGCTGGCAGAGCAGTATGTGAAAAACCATGGGGAAAGTATAACTGGCAAGTCTAAGAATAACCAGTTGAAGAGTGAATAACAAGAAACAGAATACCACCACAGCTATACATGATCTAGAAAACTGTTGTTTGGTTTGAATACGGTGTAAAGATACTCGAGAGTTATCTGTGATAGCCGTCCCCAATTTATTGGTGACACACTAGAGGGAAGGCAGCGAGTCAGTAATACCGCCCACCACCATTTCTTGGGATACTCTTTTACCAAATAATAGTGGGGTTACCCATGACAATATAATGCCCCATGGCTGTAATGGCGAGCATATTCAATGACGGCGTTTCAAACTCAGACCTGAAAGTTGCTAGTCAAGAGTCATACCTATTATACCAGGAACTATGTTAATTAGTTAATTAAAATAAGAACAATAATCCCAAAAAAAGCCAGTATTAAGAAAAACAACGATTGTTAATTATCCTCAAAATGGAATACAGTTAATATTTTATGAACTTAATAAAACTTATCAAATACATTTATCTTTCTAAAATCGTTTCTCTGCTATATTCTTTACATATTTTCTCCCAAAGCATCAAATTATGAATTGTCGTAATATTTATAAGTTCAAAACATCTTTAAGAATTTCGTTGACGACTAATTTTCCATAATTTATAATAGTTCATTGAAGAACAATAGATTAAACAATACCTTGTAAAGTGTTCAAAACAACTTTCACCACAACATGGTAGTTCATACTTGAACATCGGCCTAAACAAGCGAAACTTTTACCACAGTGCGACACTCACACACATACCGTTAGATAAAATATCAGATATATCAACTTTATATTTTATTATTTATAATTTAATTTTGTGTTTATTGTTTTATTACTAGCGTAAAAGCCTGTCAAAAATGACGGGAAACACTGGAAACCCACACTATTCGGCATAAAACTGGCAATACATGAAAGAAATAAAAAACGAAATTTACAATTTACTTTTCCAGGAACTTGCTGGAATATTAATCATGGTCTCTTGTTCCTAATCTGACAAGTAATAATGATTCCCTGTCTTCTGGCAGCAGCATTCATACTGTCAGCTACTCTTTCTTGTTTCTCAACAGCAGTCTTTGTAAATATCCTAGTATGCTTTATGTATATTCGAAAACAATATAAACATGTCTCACATCTCTAGTTAGACGTAAGTAAAACGAATTCTTCACTCTATGGAGATCACAGGCATATCATAAACGCTACATAGTTTTCTTCTTGTAAAAAGTCCATGTAGGCCTATTAACTTCCTTTAGTATTTCAATTGACAAAATGAACTATTTTTATCTATTACTATCACTAAATTATCTGAGCATGGTTCACTTACGTTTCGTCGAGCTACTACAGTTGCATTCCGTATTTCTAAACTCGTTTGCTTCTTCTTCGTATTTAGGCTTACTTCCAATAAACGTCTACTTTTTGTCAAAGTCCGCACAGGCAGGCTCAATTACTTTAGAACTTTCTTTGAGGAAATAAACTATTAATTTTTATCTCTTTCGACACCTTTAGTCTCACTATAATATATATATATATATATTCAACCGTTGGGCCTATATTAATATTTAGGCCTTTCTTCTCCGTCCGTGTGCCTCTTTTACGAAACTTTATTTCTATGTCTGCCGTTTTACGCTCTTTTTATGCAATTATACGATTGTTACTAAATTGTCTGCTTACGATGTATTCTCAACATAAATTTCAAATAACGTTTTGTAATCGCGACAACAATGAGTACCACTATTACCGAATTACGTACCTAAATTTGTTATAACATTTATTTCAGAATAATTGCTTTTAGCTCTCTTGTTATGAACAAAACAATCATAAAATATTCACTCATGAAATAAATAAATAGATAATATCTCCACTAAACAGTCTTTTTTTATCATAACAGTTGTTCATTCTAAGTACTTTAAACTCTTATTTTGGACAAAACATGACCGCGGTTTTTGGTTAGAGAAAGTTAATTATCAAAGCACGTAACCTAATCGAACTTGCAATAATTTAATTTTTTAAAGACTTACAAAGTATATTTATATGTATACATACAAACACACTGTACTGCAAGAAATTAAGATAAATAAAATATCTTATTTCTTAAATTTTAAAGTAGTTTACAATAAGAGAAGAAATCAAATTATATTGATTTATTTTCTTTTGTTCTAAAGAAGAACACGAATTTTACTGTGTAAAGGATGTTTATTCAACATTTTGATGCCTCAACGAAAGGATTTTGTTTTATGCTAAATCAAAATGGTGTGGCTTTAAAGAAATAAAGCGCATGTTTAATGTCAAATTAAAATTTTGATGTAAAAATAATTAAGTCAGACGGAATTCATATCCAGTTTGAAAGATAAGGTGAGAGGGGGGTTAACAGAAAACTCACATAAAATGCTCTTCAGTCTTCACTTATTTGGTTTATTACGGCAGAAATTATCAAGATTTCGAGGGTTTTACCGATCTATATTTTATAACTTGAATTGCATCTACTGTAACTTTTGTAATATATGGGTATATGCCTGGTTTTAACTAAATGTAATCTACATGCAGTATGAAGAAAAAAATGATGAGGTACATCATAAAATTGAGACAAATCACTTTAAACTACGATATTTCCACGCAATAAATTTTGTTATTTTAGCTATTAAAGCAATCCCCAAAATATATCTTAATTAGGAAATACTCATCTAATTAAGAATAACTATGCGTGTCTTTACAACATCAACGAAAAATTTAACTGACGAATGCAGGTAATAACAAATAATATGAAGGTGTGTGTGTGTTTTTTCGATAGCAAAGCCACAAAGGGCTATCTGCTCAGCCCACCGAGGGGAATCGAACCCCTGATTGTAGCGTTGTAAATCCGGAGACATACAATAATATGAAGGAAAACACACATGCGTTTAAATGCGTTTCTTTTCTCTCGATAATATTGTCTAAAATGAAAAGGAAACCTAACAAAGTTCAAGATTACATTAAAATAAAAATAACATTTTTATGTTATTATTATATTTTTTTGGTTTACGAAAATAAAGATGTTTCTTTGTTGTCGCTATTGCAAATTCCGTAATATACATTCTAGATAATCTATAATATTCTAAATGTCAATATATGTTGCAATAAATTGCAAATTATACGTTGAAACGAATAATTGTTATAGGTTATTTTATCTTCGCTCGAAAATTCATTAATTATATCAATATTATAATTAATTTGATTTAATTAGTAATAGAATAAAAACAATATTTCTATCAATATATTCTTGAACTTACTTCGTATAAGTTGAAACGTAAAGTTGTTTTGCTAATTACATCAAAGTTTGTTATGAATGAAAACGGAAAGCTACCCATTATTTATAGCATTGTATTAGTAATCTTACGAATTTATAACTTTTTAAAATTGCATCGTTTTCAGTAACCAAAAAACCAAACAAACGAAAACGCATCTCTTTCTTTAACTTCTCCAAACTGTCAAACCAACTTCCTTAGTCTAAAAACGTTTCTCTGCTGTTTTGTTTTTCATGAAGATTTAAGACTGCTAATGTTTTAAAAAATACCAGCTGATAAAATAGTATTGTAAGAGTAATAAAACTTTTAAAAATCATAAACTAGCTGTTCTTACCCGGGGTTACCCGGGTGTTTTTTGAACAGAGGGCCATTGTATAGTTATTCTTAAACAGAAAGAAAGAACATTTCGCTTTTCATCTAATAATACGCATCAAATGGTCATATTTCTATGAGATAAGTGGTTTAAGAGCATAAAAATAAAATAAAATAAATGATATCGTAGTTCAAGCACCCCCTCATTAACACTTGTTGCGATGCCTCTGGATAAACGACATTTTTTGTTTCTAGTGGAGTTTCACTATTACTTTTGTTTCTTAGTTTTACTGCTTGTAAGTAGCAATCAAAACAGTTTTTCATTTTTTTGACATTTTACTCTGAAGTATGTAATCAAGGTCAGAAATATTTATATCATGCAACTCCTGTCCCAAAATGAAGCGAACAAAAACCAGTTTATTTTTACATAAATTTTGCAGGTTCAACTTGTCTATTCTATAAAAAAAAAAAAAGAGTTAATCTTGTTTGTCTGCTGACAAGACAGTGTTTCGTGGATTTTTTTAGTCTGACACTACAGCGGCAACACACATCTTTATAATATACACGTACATGTTTTTTGGCGTTATTTCCACTTATATCAGACCAGAAATCCGGTCCGAATTTTGTGGATATAAATTAGATTTCAAAGTTTTCGTTGATAATAATAATTTGACATTAATCTTGAGTACGCTTATTTCATATATTTATAGACCTATTATTATAAGAAATGAAAAATGCGAACAGACACAAATTTATCTTGAAGAACGTTTTGCATCATTGTTTGTTTTTTAGCTGATCAAGTAAGAATGACTTTTATTAAAACGATTTTTTTTATAATTTGAAAATTAGGTATTTTTTGAAACAATCACTGAAAAACTTAAATGATAAGAAATGCAATAATACAATTTTACTACAACGTTTTGATCGAAATATAGGTCTATTTTTTTATATAAGGTTTTATTTTAAATAATGACCTTGTAATAAGATTCCATAACCTAACACGCATATTTTAAAAATAGTTTTTTAGTACAACGAACAAACACTTAAACGTAATTATTTACAACAATAATGCCTTCAGTCGCACAGCGGCATGTCTGCAGACTCACACCACTAGAAACTGGGTTTCAATATCCGTGGTGAGCAGAGCAAAGATAGCACATTGTGTAGTTTATGCTCAATAATAAACAAACAACTGCTAATAATATGAATTATAATACTTTTATGTGTGTTTTTTTATAAACCTGTTGTTATAGAACTGTTACTGTTTTACTTTTTTTAGATAAATCATATATAAAAGTTTTACAATTCATATTATAATTTCCGTCAGTAACACGTTTTTAATACCTACGTGTATTTTAGTTTGGTGCATTTTTAGATGTGTATTACGCAAGTTCTCTAAATTTGTAGAAGATTCTCGAGACCAAAAATCGACAATATGTGGTTTACGTGTTTTCAAACATTTGTGAACGTTCGAGAATTTTGCCTTAATCTATATAAACCAAAGCGCCAAGAGACAGTTATTACTGGTCAACTGTAGTCAGTATACCATGAGCTTCGGAAGTTATAACTGTGATTAACGCTTATTAATCACAAAACTACATAATTTAACTCAGAAAATTTACAGATTTCGAACATTACAAACCATTTAACTTCAGCGAATTAACTTCAGGCGTTTGCATTTCCACGAGGATATTAAAAATCTTCGTGGATAAAAAGTCAGCTTACCAGGTCTGTTCAAAAAATACGCGGACTGTTTGAATTGCGCGGCTCCAGTTGGTTCCAGGGGAATCCGCTTGGTGTCGCTAGGTTTGCACAGATCAGCTGATTACGACGCCATTTTCCGATTGCAGATATCTTCATTTGTGTATTAGCTACGCGGTTTTAAGTGTAGTGCGATTTTTTCGTTTGGTGGATTTCAGAATGAATGACCTGAAGGAGCAACGACTCGCTGTGAAATTTTGTGTTAAACTTGGAAACTCTGCGACTGAAACTTTTGCTATGCTTAACACGGCTTACGGTGATGTTGCTATGAAGCGTACGGCATGTTTCAAGTGGCATGAACGTTTTAAGGATGGTCGACAGTCCATTGAAGATGATGAGCGTCCTGGACGTCCTTCCACGTCAACTGACGACCCACACGTCGACAAAATCAACACCCTGGTGCGGGAAATCGGCGTCTGACTGTCAGGGAGCTTGCTGAAGAGTGTGGGATATCAGTTGGATCTTGTTACGAGATTTTGACCGAAAAATTGAAGATGCACCACGATGCTGCGAAATTTGTGCCTCAGAACTCGTGAGTTTTTGGCCAAACACTCGATCACTGTTCTTCCCCACCCCTACTCACCTGACCTTGCTCCTTGAGATATTTTCTTGTTCCCCAAACTCAAAAGACCCTTGAAAGGAAGAAGATTTGAGACAATTCCCGAGATTAAGGCAAATGCGACGAGGAGCTGGAGGACATTACAAAAGAAGCGTATCAGGACTGTTTCAACAAGTGGAAACATGGTTGGGATAAGTGTGTGCGTTGGGGAGGAGAGTACTTTGAAGGGGTCCCAGACCTGTAACTTCTAAATAAAGTACATTTTGTTTTATGACGTCAGTCCACGTATTTTTTGAACAGCCCTCGTATAAGCGTCGCGAGGCAAACCAAGCCAGTTTAAACGATGTGTGATAATATCAACTCGGAATTAACTTGCTCATCAATGACCAGGACCATCGATAAAATATTCAATTCTACACCAGATAGAAGACTAAGTATAATTTGTAAGTTTGTATAACATTTTTAAACCAATGTCTTAAATAACTATTTGAAATAACAGCTATTACAAATTGTATTGTTATGTGTATGTTAAACTATATTTGTGTTAAGAAAGAAAATTGTGTGTAGCAATCTTGTTGGCAGATATCATAAATTTAAAACATATTATCATTTAATTAACTCCTAGATTAAAACTTCTGGCATATTTGAAATATTAATGCCTAGTGTACATAACATAATAAGTCAGAGACTCGTCTAGGATAAATCATAATAGGTAACAGACAGTATCTGGGGCCATCTTTTGTCGAGGTATGAATATGCATTGAAAAATTATTTACACTGTATAATTGGGAGTTTATCAACAACAATCGTATAGTGGCTATTTTTGAAGTGAAATTATCACAGACTGTATTTTAATAACAGAGAAGAGAAGGATAATTTATATTGTAAATTGTGTTCTAAACCAGTCTGTGTGGTCTTTGACGAAAAAAAGACAATTATTTAAAGCTCTGGATATAACTGTTATAACCAACAGAGTAACAAACATTTGTATATACCTTTGTCTTGTTTTAATATATTATTTAAAACAAGTGGATAGTATTGTTATTTGTTTATTATTGAAACTTGTCGTCAAACCTGACAACAACAATACGGGATTACAGTTACAAAACGTCAACAGAAACTTCTGCGACTTTTTCAAACCAAAAAGATGTTAATACTTCATCAGAAGAATGTAGGTTATATAGAACACGTTAGATGCCATAATATGCTGCTATATAACTATATAAGCATAAATCGCAAAAATAGGGAGTTCGGCCGAACCCTTCTTCCCCTGGAACCTGCGTGTTTGATGAAGTTTTTTGCGCCAGTTTCTTTATCATGAAAGGTATATGTTTTGTGTATTTAATCATACTAATATAAGATATTTTATCAACAATTAAAGTAGATGAACAGAAAATATTCCAAATTTAAATTGTAAAGTATTCCAGACCTATTTTTCATTCTTGAAGTTTTGCTTTCGTAGGTACATAGAAACAATTGAATTTACATATTTTATAGAGTTATCATTCTGAATAAGCTGTAGAAATGAAACGTTGGAAATAAAAAACATTTTACGGGAAGCTTTGTTCCTTTTTGTTGTTGTTGTTAGTCTGTGACTAATTTTCAATATCATTTATTCAAGTCTTTAATTTACTGAATGATAAATCCTGCCTATTCATATTAGCCTATGGTTATGTCGAACTTGGTTTTGTTCTGACAGCTAATTATGTATCTCTGAATTTAAATATTTACTTCGTGTTTAACCACCTAACAATATGAGGTGAGCAAAATGGAGTCTTAGATGTGTTCTCATGGTCAACTGAAAAGATCTACTGAACTTACGAACACCTTAGCTTGAATACTCAAAATGTAGTTAATTATAAGGAATCTGTTTTGCATAATACACCTATTATTCTAACTTTTTGTTGTTAACAAAAATCGCGGCCTTACTCAGCCCTTGTAACTGGTTTGTGTTTTCTTATAGCAAAGCCATATCAGGTTATCTGCTGAGTCCACCGAGGGGAATCGAACCCCTGATTTGAACGTTGAATCTCCGTAGGCTTGCTGATGTACCAGCGGAGGACCCTTATAACTGGGATGTACGACTTAGACAGTAAATAACACGTTTCCACATTTTCGTGCTGGATGTTACATTAACTCAAAGCTAACAAGATATACAAGTTACAATGGGTTGTTTGTTTCTTTCTATTTCAGCACAAAGATAAACAATAGGCTGTTTTTGCTGTGTCCACCACATGTATCGAAGCTCGATTTTTAGGGTTAAATTACAATGAAACGAAAGGCATTTCAACATTTGATTTAATAATACTAACATTTTTAGCTTCTTCATTCCTGATTATAGTTTCAGGAGAAATAAAAATTATGGTAGATCTCTCTATACGTGTGTGTATAGTTTATGCTTAAGAAGCTTATATTAAACTAATTAACAAAAACTAAACTAACTAAACTAACTAAACTAACGTGGCAGGGGTTCAGTTTAGAGAGAGAGAAATCCGAAGAGTTCTCTCTCCAACTGGGGTGTTCAGGAACTTTGTAGTTCCTCTTCGTCCCCTTTCGTGAATTGTTATTAGGATTAAGTGGTGGTTTTTTTTTCATTATTATTATTTTTAATAAATTAATTATCGTTATTTTTCTTGACTTTTTGGGTGGGGAATGTCTCACTAAATGGTCTTTTGGGTGGAGGCAAAGGTGGCAGTGGAAAGAAGGAAAGGTCGGGACCTGTCTCGAAAAGAAAAAGTTGGGTAGATGTGAACATGAATGTAATTCATTCAAGTTCAGATCAAATCAAACGGCCCGATTCTGGGTCTGGCAAAAAGGTTGCCTGGGCTGGGATCTAGAAATCCAATGCCTGAAGATTTTGATGTGGGGAAACAGAGTACCCCGAGAAAACCCACTTTCACCCGACAGGCGCCGAAAGTTTTGCCTGTCGTGTGCCCTGTACCTGAAAAAAAAAAGGAATTCATGTTAATAACATAGTTTTATGTATTTAGACTCTTTGTTGAGTGGATTGTGATTCTTGAAATATGTTGTATGGTGATATGTATTTTGTTGGTGCACTTGATAATTTGTGTAGTGATGCCGTTAGTTTGTTTCTGTTTTCTGCTTTTCGATAATATTTCAGAGAAAGTTCTGTTATTCTATCTCTTATAGTTGGTAAATTACTAATTTGGTGTAGATAATTTGTTGGTGTAAAGATGGTAAACTGAATGCGGATTTTAATATTTTGTTTTGTTGCACTTGGATTTTTTGGAGTGTGTTGTTTGACATGTTGTATGTTACTTGACATCCGTACTCTATTAGTGGACGGATGTAAGCCTTGTATATTTGTATAATGGTGTTCGGTGCGCATTTTGATTGTTTACCAGTTATAGTCTTTAGATATGAAATCCTTTTCTTATTGATGAGTGTATATTGTTTATGTGTTTTTCCATGTTAGTTTTGTGTCGAAAGTGACGCCAAGGAATGTGATGTTTTTGCTCATGTTGATGGTTGTGTTTCCAAGTGATAGATTTATTTTTTCTAGATTTTTTCTTTGCTTCTTTAGTTTTCTATAGAAGGTGATTGCTTGTGTTTTTGTCGGATTTAACACGACCTTCCACTTGTTGCTCCATGTTGAGACGTTGTTTAGTGATTCTTGTACGCGAGACATGGCCATTACTGGGTTTCTGGAGGTGCTCCAGATTGCGATGTCATCTGCGTATTGTGAATTGTGTGTGTATGTTAGATTTGGAAAAGGTATGTCACTGACGAAAATTATGTAAAGAAGTGGAGAGGACTGATCCTTGGGGCACTCCTGCCGTTATATTAAACAATTTGGATATGGTTTTATTGACTTTACTTGTGCTGTTCTATTGGTTAAAAAATTTGAAATCCATTTGACTATCGTAGGATTTATTTGTAGGTGGTTTAGTTTGTATATGATGGCATTGTGCCAAACGCTGTCGAATGCTTTTTTGACATCTAGGAATACCCCGATGGTTACTTGATTGTTGTTGTAAGCTTTGTATATTGATTCAGTGAGTCGTGTGAGGTGATCTGTTGTTTGTCTATTTTTCTGGAGGCATTTTGAGATTCTGGAAGGATGTTGTTTGATTCGCAAAAATGGAGAGACGGTTGGAGATAATTCTCTCCATCAGTTTGCCAAGGCAGCTTAACAGACTGATGGGGCGGAAATTATCTGGATTTGTTCTGTTAGTTTGTTTCTTGGGGATCGTTGTTATGATGGCTTTTTCCATGTGTCAGGGTAATACCCTGTCGCTAATGAAATGTTCATGATGTTTGTGAGGTGTTGTAGTAGGAGAGTGGAACTTTTTTTTGAGAATAATATTTGGTATTTGGTCATGTCCGGGGGAAGTGTTCTTCAAGTTTTTGATATTAATCTTTAGTTCGGTTATGGTTATTTTTCTATTGATTGAATTTGAGTATGCTTCTAGTGTCTCTCCGGGAAATCCTGGTGAGAATGAAGCTTGGTTTGCATTTATGTAGTTGTTGACATGGTGTTGGTGTTGTGTGTCGAAATCTACTGAGTTTAAATCGCTAAAAGCGGATTTGTAATAGTCAGCTAATAAGTCAGCTTTCTCTTCGTCCGTCCTTGCGATTTTATTGTTGTGTGTGATGTGTTGTAACATGTGATTTGTGTTTTTTGTCTGACGCAATACTCTTGAATTTTTTCCAGAATTCTTTTGGTTTTTCTTGGTTTTTCTAAGTTTTTGCAGAAGTTATGCCAATTGTTTTCTCTGACTTTTTTAATTTCTTGTTTAATTTTTGTATTTGTTCTATTGATTTCTGTTTTAATGTGTGGATCACGTGTGATGTAGTGTATTCGTCGTAATTGTCTACGTTTGATTATTAGTGCGTGAATTTCTGGTGTTAGAGTCCATTGAATAAGTGATTGTTTTCTTTTGATTTAGGAATTGTGTTTTTTTGTGGCTTTCTTTATGGCTTCTGTAATTTGATCAACATATTTGTCTAGTTCTGTTTTGTTGTTTACATGTTCGATTGGGTGGGGTAGGTATGAGTCCAGAGAGGCATTAAAAGTGAGCCAGTCTGTTTCAGTGTAGGTGTATGCGGAAGGAGTCACGTACGCCACAGCCGGGTGGCGCGGGTGAATCATACATGATACGGGGAAGTGGTCACTGGTGATTTCATCATGCACTTTAAAGTTAGATATTCTATTAACAATGTCCTTGGGAGCGATGATGAAATCGAGTACATCATATGAGCCGTTGGCGGCTGAGAAGTGTGTAGGTGTATTGTCATTAATTAAGTGCATTTTATTGCTAGAAATAAAATTTTTATGCAGGATCCTCTGCGTGTGTCTCTGTTACCCCTTAATTCTGTGTGCGGTGAATTAAAGTCTCCAATAATAGTGGTTTGGGTTTACGATTAACACATTTTTGAAGGAAGTTAATGTCGATATTTTTGGTTGGTGAGCAATATATGGCTAGAATCGGAATAGTTAGCCGGTTGTTAAAGTGTATATTACAAAAAATGGTCTCATTAATGTCAGATTTAAATGAATCTTCTATCGAGATTAGATGCGATATTTTTGTACTAAAGTAAGTTATTATACCTCTGTTGTTTTCTGAGTGAGGTATGTTGTGTGAGATGAATCCAGGGATTGTGGTGTTTTGTTTCTCTGTGCAAAGTGTTTCTGAAATGATGATTATGTTGGCGTTTATATGTTTGTTTATGTTGTATATTTCTAACCTTTTGTCTTTAAGATTTCCTTGGCAGTTGATGTGTAAGATTTTAATGTGTTGTATCATTGTGTTGTTTTATTTCCCTCGCGTGAATTTTGAGTGAAAGATGGTGTGGTTTCAGGTGAGGGAGGTTAAAATAGTGACTTGCAAGGCTGCAAACAGCCTTGAGTGACTCGTGCCTCGATTCGAATGAGGGGAGATCACTCAATTCTATCAGCATTGCTAGCAAGTTTGTGGTGAAATCTGTTGGGTTAAATGCTTGTGTTGTTTTGGGCGTGTTACGTCCGCGTAAGTACGTGTTGGTTGAGGTTGAGCGTGTTTGATTTGCGAGTCGGTTGGAGTTGGTAGTAAAGGTTGTTTGGTGTTGTTTTGGTAGCCGTGGGTTTGATTATTGATGTTCGTGGTTTTGAAAAGGAATCTGTTACGTATTTGGGTGTATTTGGGGCAGCCTTTGTAACTGGCTGCGTGGGGGCCCTGACAGTTGGCGCATCTAACTTGGTTACGCTCGTTAGGACACTGAGCGACCTCGTGAGATCCGCCACATCTGGCACATCTATCCTTGGCCATACAATTAGTTTTGTGTGTCCGAACCGTTGACATTTGTAGCATTGGATTATTGGTTTTGATGTGTCTTTTCCGGTTCGGTCGTGTGTCTTTGAAAAATAAAAAGCAACCGTTTTTTAATAATTTTTCTTGATCGTCTTTTTTGTTGACGGTTACCTTGATCAGTGGCGTTTTTTGTTTCGTTCTGAATGAGATGATTCTGTTCGATGATGCAATGTCAAAGCCTTGAGTTGTTAATTCTTCAGTGATTTCATGATCTTCAATGTCGAAATCGACACCTCTGATTATGACTGTTAGTTTTGGTGTATTTGTTTTTTGGTGTTGTAATGGTGGCTTGAACACCGAAGGCATCCTTTAGGCCAGTGGGCCAAAATATGCGCAAACTCTTGAGGTTCGGTACATTTAATCATGATTCTTCCATTAGGAAGACGTTTGATGTCTTTAAACTGAATGCCGGGTAATAGGACCTCAGTTGATTGACAATCTGTGGAATGCGTGTTGTTTTGTTTACTCCTTCGATGAACAGAGTTGGGATTCTGTAGTTAGGAGAATTGTTTGTTTGTGTGACAGTGATGGTGTTCTCAGAATTAGTGGCGATGGTGGTGTTGTTTGTATTCAAGTAATTATTGTTAGAGCAAGTGGCTTTTGTCTTCGTTAACATGGGTTATGTTATTAATACTTTGATTTTTAGAACTATTATTAGCGTCGTTAGGTTAGGGTTAGTAGCATAGTCAGAAACTATACTTACCATGTCCTTTTCTTCTTCTTCTTCAGCCTCCTCTTGTTGGATGTCTCGTTTGTTTCATGGGATTCTGGTCTTCGTGATTCTTCCCTCCTGAGTTTTCACCTTCGGAACTCTCAGTCGAACTACTCAGTGATTCAGAGGCTGGTCCTTCAATAGCTCTATTCAGCATATCCATGATCTCGTCGTTGGAAAGGGCTTTTCCGTTGGATCTTGTCACTATCTTCTTTCTCTTCATACTGTTTTACTAGTCCTGATAAGGACTAAGGGGTAACCTTTTTTAGTAAAACTTTTATGCGCTTCACAGGATAATTTAGTCTTCAATGCACTTGTCTCGCAGCTCTTGACTTGCACGTCTGCTCTGCTTGACGGCGACCTTGAAACTTCCTAATTAACAAACGCAACACTTCCAGTCTTTAACGGTTCAAAGTTAAATCGACTATTAAGTTTAATATACTTTAGCAACAGCCTCTAAGTGACGGGTTGGTGGCCCGGCATGGCCTAGCGCGTAAGGCGTGCGACTCTAATCCGAGGGTCGCGGGTTCGCGCCCCCGTCGCGCTAAACATGCTCGCCCTCCCAGCCGTGGGGGTGTATAATGTGACGGTCAATCCCACTATTCGTTGGTAAAAGAGTAGCCCAAGAGTTGGCGGTGGGTGGTGATGACTAGCTGCCTTCCCTCTAGTCTTACACTGCTAAATTAGGGACGGCTAGCACAGATAGCCCTCGAGTAGCTTTGTGCGAAATTCCCAAACAAACAAAAAAAATCCAAAACAAACAAACACGGGTTGGTAGTGATCTATTCCCCTATTCCGAATAGATATTTCGAGCGTCATGCAGTCAACAGCTTTGATCATCTTTTGTATTTGTTTATTTTTTCTTCTTATTATTATTATTTTGGTTTAAAAAAATCATACCATTTAATTAACTACAGGATGTCCAAAAAGTCTGTAACGATAGCTGATCTGTTATGGTTTTAATTTCTGATATGTGAATGATTACGACGCTGTCAAAACATGAAGTCAGACGAACGCTGCTCCGTGACGAAGGTGGTGCTAAATTTAATGCTCGCCATCTAGAGAGAAAGAAAAACATCACATTCAGTAATGTTAGGAAGTTTCTATTAAAATTAAGGACTAGATAAAGAATATTGTGGTTAAAAATTAAATAAGTTTTTCTAATAAACCGATTTTACTTGATTTCGTTGCATATTTTACTAATGTAACTAATAGAGATACTCTTGCTGTTAAAATAGGGTTTAACTTTTTATTTTCAAAAAATACGGTGGTATTTGTTAAATCAAAATATAATAGATCACTTCCACACGTTACAAGTTTGTGGAATTTCGCGCAAAGCTACTCAAGGACTATTTGCGGTCGCCGTCCCTAATATAGAAGTGATAGAGTAGGAAGAATGTAGCTAGTTGAACATTATCTACTGCTAACTGTTGGGCTTGTCTTTACCAATGAAGAGTGGGATTGATCGTACGTTATAACGTATACAAAACTGAAAGGATGAGCGTGCATGGTCGTGAAATTCAAACTCGTGATTCACATATTATACGTCCAGTGCCCTAATCACCAAGCCATGACTTAAATTCATTTTATTCTTCTGTACAAAGCTATACAATGGATTGTCTGTGTTTTGTCAAGAACAGGTATCGAAGTCCGAATGTTACTGTCATAAGCCCTCGGACGTATCGCTGAGTTACCGAGAACCAACATTTTAGAAGAATACTTAAAACGTGCCGCATAATCTGAAAATAAAAAAGTTATCTGTGGTAGCCAAGATAAATATTTTACAGCGTTAATTTTTATATCATGGGAAGATACCGCGAAGTTTACATAAAATTTGATATAAGAATTAAACTCAAAATTATCAGACGAACTGAGATAGAAGAAAACAAGTCTTCAAAGACAGTTTGTTAATAATCATTTTATAGCAGAGTTGATCTGTGTTAATCTCAAGGTTCAACCTTACCCACACCTACCCAGTCCTTACAAAATTTGGAAGGTGCTGTTAAGCGAATTATCCATTACTCGGCACTCCATGATTATTTGACTGTAAGAATCTATTTCTGATTCGTTGCATGCTGTATGTTTAACTTTATCTGGTAGTATACTGTCTAACACTTTTTGAAATTCTTGCCAATTTGCTTTTTTGTAATCAAATTTGTCCTGCCTACTGATTTTATCTTTATGGGAGGTGAGATCGAAAACACACCATATTGGCAGATGGTCGCTGTCAACATCTTTTCCCACATTAAAATTTATTAGCTTTTGCCTCATATTGTAAGAGGTGAGACAGATGTCTAGGATATCATTAGAATTTGTTGCATAGGTAGTATGGGTAGGTGTGTTATCATTAATAAGAGATATACTATTATTATCTATGAATTGTAATAGGTGTTTTCCATTGTAGTTTGTAGAATTACATCTAATGTTCTTATGTTTGGAATTCAGATCACCTATTACTATTGTATTTTGGTTGTGGGAAAAGATGTTGTATATTAGATTTATGTCTATACACTTAGTTGGAGAACAGTATAATCCTGCTATTGTTATTATCGAGTGGTTTTCTAAGAGAATATCAACCACTATATTTTCATTGTTGCTGTTCATTGGGATTTCAGTAACAGAAAGATGGTTTTTATATAATAACATAATTCCTCTGTTGTTGTCATGATTATTTCTTTTATCTTTTCTTATTGAAGTATAGTTACATATTTTAAGTCTATTTTTAGGATAAATTAATGTTTCACTTATGATAAAAATATCAGAGTTAATATCTATTATTAAGTTTTCGATCTCGTGTTTCTTGAAAGCAAGTGCACCTTGGATGTTGATACTTAGAACTGTGAATTTTATGATTTTAGCATGTATCCTGTAATTGTTGTTATTAATTGTGGTATGTGTGGTGTTATGTGTTTTTTAGCTATATTTATAAAAAGGTCGATGCTATTATTCGATTGGTTCGGTTTAGTAAATTCTGTAATAAACTCTGTGAGAATGTTTTTAATTAAGTTTACTATTATGTTTGTTTCTTCGTGTTTTCTTTTACTGTAAGATTGTTGTTTTCTTGGTTGCTTGTTCTATCTGTGTTTTTGTTCTTGTAAAGTGGTTACTGTTTTCGTTGAATTTTGTTGTTTTTTAGTAAGTGGTTTTGGTTGTGTAACATTTTCTTTTAACTTTTGTGCATATGTAGTTGGTCCTGTAGTTGTGTGTGTTTGTTGTGTTATTGTGTTTGATGTATTATCTTGTGATGGTTTTGTTGTTTTTATTTCGTAGATGCGTTGTTTTATCTGTTTATATTTGTTGCATCTTTTGTAATTTGCTGTATGTGTTTCACCACAATTACAACATTTTGGTTTGGGTTGTTCTTTTTTACAAGCCGATATATGGTGTTCATCGCCACATCCGCAACACCTCGGTGTTGCTAGACATACCGCTGAGACGTGTCCATATCTTTGAAAATTAAAACACTGGGTAATTACAACTGCTGGTGTTTTTATTTGTTCGACTTGGTATTTTTGGTACCACAAAATGATACCATTATTTATCAATTCTAAAACATTATAATGTTGTTCTAAATCTACTCTTATTAAATTTGTTAACTTGGATATAATTATTTCTATTTTTGTGTAAGGTATGTTAAGATTGTTTAGTCCCAGCTCAATATTCTGTTTGGTTATTGAATGGTGCACCCCACGAATTACTATAGCCTTAGGCTGTGGCTTTGTTCCTGGCAGATGTATATTTATGTTACCAGGTGTGAATGCATCCTTGGGCTATTCTTTAAGAAGTTTATTTAGGTCAGCAACTCCTTGGCCTTGGACATGGACACCGCCCCTAGATAGACGCTTAACGTTTGCTATTTCGACACCTGGTTTGCATCTGCTTATCTCTGCTGCAAACTGTGGTTGGTTATATGTGCTAGGAACGCCTTCAATAATTATAGAAAATTGGGGTGGTTTTGATTTAGGTTGTGTAGCTTTTTGTTGTGTAGTTTCATTATGTACGGAATATCTTATTTTTCTTTTAGACATTACTAATGTGAAATCTTGGTCTTCATTATTTTGTTCATCTGTTTGTTTTAAATTATTTTCTTGGTTTGTTTCATTGTTACCAACAATCAAGGTTTTGTTTAAGTTATTAATATCATTTGAATTATTATTGGCTTTAGTGGAGGAAGGAACTGTCTCTACCTCGGTATGAGAAGCTTTTCTCCCTCATCTTCATTTTCTGAATTCTCACTTGAATTACTTAGTTTTACGATTTTTCTTTTAGGTTTTCTTTTTTTCCTTGCATTACTTTCTTTATCATATTCAATGGAAGTTAATTTAGCTTTGGCTACATTACACAGAGCCAATAACGGGGAGTTTTTCTCTATGCTAGTGATTAGTTCTAATTTTGTGCCACCAAATGAACTAGACTTACCTAGTTTATTTTTCTGGCCACTAACTGTTGATGATCCTTCTTTTTCGGGAGTCATCGATGAGTTTCGAGATTCATTGGTCGGCATCGCTTTTTCTTTAGCGACCCGCACTTTCCACGACCTAGTTGGAGTTTTCTTTTATCTTTCTCCTTCAACTGGCGTTCTCTTTTTTAATGTAGGTAATTCTTTTTGTTTTGTGGGTGCAGTAATTTGACTTTGCCCAGGTAGGTGAATGTGGTACTCGCACGTATATGAATACAAGTTTTTCCTATGCCTATATTCTCTAGAGCTTGCAAACACACGTCTATGACCAGCCAATCTCTATGGATTCTTTGTTTTTTTTAATTTCGCGCAAAGTTACACGAGGGTACCTGCGCTAGCCGTCCCTTATTTAGCAGTGTAAGACTAAAGGGAAGGCACCGTCATCACCGTCCACTGCCAACTTTTGGCTACTCTTTTACCAACGAATAGTGGGACGCCTTCACAGCTGAAAGGGCGCGCATGTTTGGTATGACGGGGATTCGAGCTCGCGACCCTCAGATTACGAGTCGAGCGCCTGAACCGCCTGGCCATGCCGGGTCTTTAACAAGCTTTAATGATAACTGTAACAACTAAAATTCCTCTTTGCATCTGTGTAATTTTAAAGGCACGGATTTCATAATGGCTACCAAATCCAAATAAACGGTAATACCTGATCCAGGTTAGTTGTTTAAATTAGTAAACCTGACTCAGACTGCATTCTGATAATTTCTTTGTCTATGTGGGTTTCTATGGATGGAGGCAATGGGAAAGAACGCTGCTGCTTGCAATTAGAACAAGTTTATCCCGTCTTACCAGCCACAGAATGAACATAACTATCACACTAAGTTCGTGATGTTGTACAACCAAGTGAATATATATAATACCACAAATATCAGAAATATGCATCAAAAAGTAAATGTTAATTACAACCCCTGATTCAAAATATCGTTAACAACAAAGATACACAAATGATAAACCGATGAATTTTAATCTTTAAAGATAGAAATGTAAACTTGTTTATTTTAGTCCAAAGACATATTGGTCTAGCTGTTTGTTTTGTTTGCTGTTATGCACACGGTGATGAATCAAACACCGGTTTGTTTGTTCTTTGTTGTTGTTGTAAGCTAAGTGAAAGCCCGCCAGGAGGACAAAAACATAAGAAAACATTTAATTAGTTATACTTATGGCTAAGTTAATTTTCTGTATGCAGCTCACTGTGATCAGAAATTATCATTAGTTTGAAGTTCTCAGTAATCCTGTTCCTACGGTCAAATG
Organism: Tachypleus tridentatus; assembly: GCF_004210375.1. Taxonomy (NCBI): domain Eukaryota; kingdom Metazoa; phylum Arthropoda; class Merostomata; order Xiphosura; family Limulidae; genus Tachypleus; species Tachypleus tridentatus. Next base: position 145,652,897 of record NC_134830.1, read on the forward strand.
TAAACGTTATTTACAGTTAACAGCGTGACAATACAAAAGTAACCTACATATACCTTACAATGTTTCTGTATTCATAACAGCTGTTTTTTTCAGTTTACATCTTACAATATTCCTATCATACAACATTAAAATATTACTTAAAACTTTAAAACACTTCATTATCTCTATTATTTAAAACAAAATCGTGGTGATTTCTAGATTGTCGAGTTTTCTAGTTACAACACTTAGAATAGAAACGTACGCATTACACAAACAAGTTAGTTTGTTTGAAATGTTATGCAACTTTACACGAGGACTATATGCACTAGCTGACCCTAATTTAGTAGTGACAGAGTACAGGGAAGGCAGATATTCAATATCCTATCACTGATTGTTGAAGAGATTGATCATCTCTTTGTTATGTCCCCCATGGATGAATGAGCAACCATGTTCAGTAACAGTAATTGTGAATTATTATTATTAATGCAAGTTTAAAGAATTACATTAAGTTCTTTTTTTTTAGTGTTACTGAGCACACAATGCCAGCTATCACCATGAAAAACAAACTCAGATTTACTGATGAGCCACCAGGAGCATTTTTCATGCTCTAAATTACATTACAATAAACTTTACAAAATCCTGACAACTGGGTTCTTTTTAAGGAAATTTCCAGTGCTGATAAAACATTATACAAAATATAAGCAAAGTACACAATATAATAAAAAAACAGAAGGGTTTTAACAAATGTTTGAAGCCTTACCTCTGAAAAACAAAAGGTATTACAAAAAATAATAAAAATAACCACATATTTACATATTTCAATTATTTGTTTTGTTATAATATGGGGTATGGAAAAGTCACATCCCAACATGATTTTAAATCCTACCCTTAGAGTTATTTGAAATGTATATTGTTGATATCATGTCACTCACTTGGGTGGAAGAAGTCTGAAATGAACCCGACACTCCCATGCCAATTAAGTACTTGACTTGGCCACTCTCTCTCATTGCAGCTTATGTTTTGTAGCAGAGACAGCTGCAGAGACTGTTGCTGTCAACAGCTCAAACTTACCTCATCATTTAGTTGTGTGATAAACACACAATGGTTGGGGCACCCCCAAAAATAACAAGTCTAGTAGTGTAAGATTTATACTCTGCCTACCAATGGTAATGAAATTCAGTTTCCAGAGATGCAAGTCTGAAGACATACCGGCATGAACAGCATTTTAAGTGACTTTCTCTTTTGAATCATCATAATAATTTTAAATCTTCCTGATGGAAACAATGTACATGTGTATGCATGCTAATATTCCTGTACAGCTTGAAGATTTTAAAGTCATGTGTCACAGGAAAGTGTAGTTGTTTTAAAGCTTACAATATTTTAGTAAAATGTTTGATATTTTGACTAAAGATGTAAAAAATAAAGTTATAATATAAATTAATTATTTTCTTAAAAAAAGGAGAGAGTACTAGAAATTACAATTCCAGGAATACAAATCATCTTTTTTATTAAGTCTTCTGACTATTCACATGTTACACACTGTATTAGATGAAATATACAGGCAATAATTTTCATTCTGACTTACTGTTGTTATGATTGACCCTTCATGGAGTAAATGAGATTTTGTGAAATTATATACATGAACAAAACAAAGCTAACAAAATAAATACTATGTTTCCAACCCACCATTAACAATATTTAAAAACAAAATAATGGAAGAAAACAATATTTCTTTTTACTGATACTTAAACAATCCATGACAATCTTACATAAACAATAGTACTACATCACTTCAAAGTTTTTCCAAATACCATTTTTTCTCTTTCTCAGCAACAACTGTGGAATTTTAACAAATCCCTATGCCACGTCACACATATTAGAAGCAATATTAAATTATTTCATAAAGTTTTGAAACTTTGGCTGCTTTACCCTTTTGATGTTATTAAAGGTTTAGAGCATTATTACTATTTTTCGTAGCACTCTAATATTATGAGTATTCTATTTTTAGTCAACTACAATAATTATATATACTTTCATGTTTGCTTCAATTAAAGTTATCCTAGCAATGAAAAACTTATTGGATATTGATTTTATCAAATAGAATATTAGCTTATCAAGGTTATTATTCATTTTTTAAATCTGTTAATCTTAAAACTCCATTAGCATTTACAGTTTATGATATATGAAAAGTACATATAACAAAGAAAGAAGATAAATCAACATATACTAATGACTAAGTGTTTTATACAAGGTAAAACTCTATATTCTAAATACATTTGTTACTAAATTTATTGAACATATTAGTTAAGAATGTTCTCATATTACAAACACTTTAGAAAGTACTTTCATACATTACTTTCTTCCAGTTTGAGTATGATATAGAGCTATAATAATATAATTTGAAACTCACTAATATCTTCAATTTGCCTATCAATTTTGACATTAGTCTTGAGTAATAATGAGGACTCTAATCTATTAACCAGTGTCTGTGTCTTCACCTTGATTCCTTTATATGTTAGACGATCCTATTTCTGTCTCATTGTAAAAAGACTTGATACCTCAACATTTTACTTTCACAATTTAAATGATTTAATTAAAATTATCAAACAAAATGCTTGTAATATTTATGTTTTGTAAACTATTCTTACATCTCTTATGAAATATTGTTTCATATCGATGCACTCAATATATATATATATCCATAGTCCCATTATTAGATGGTGAACCATTACCTTAACTAATAGACAGTGTGTTTATGCATAAAACTAGGCAAAGTTAGAATAATTTCATGACATCTCTGGTATTTTCACAACATTTTACAAATATTATGAAATGAGAAAGGCCTGTCCAGATTACTTTCTATAACGTTTTTCCTCTGGAACAGACACAAGGGATTCAAGGTTTACACTAATATGTGTAGCATTGCAACAAAGAAGTGTCTTCATTGTTTTGCATTAATGTTTTTTATTTTGAAAACCATAAATAAACCAAGTTCAATAAAAAAATAAACACAGGCAAAGTTTTACTGAAGAGTACACCATCAATCATATAAAACATTACAAACTTTCTTTCACTAAATGCTTTATGACTTTACTAAAACAAAAAACTTGAGTTACCAGTCTTGGTACAGCAGAAAAAAAAAGACATTCCTAAAATTTCTAACCAGAAGACAACTTGAAAGTGAAATACATGTATATAAAGTTATCCCTATAAAATTGTTTAAAATCATTGAGTGATGTCTGCACTGAATTAATACATTTCAGAAATCCATTTTGAACCTGTGATTTAATTTACATGGCACCTTCTCACATGACACTACAAAAAATCTAAGTTTCTTGATTTTATATTTTTACATTTGTACACATATCAATATATTCTTGGTTATATAAAAAAATGACTTTTAGTTTCATAATCATAACTAAAATAAAATTTATCACGTAGATGCCCAAAGATCTTCTATGCTATTATTGACATCTCGTAGTACATCCAAGTTTTTCAAGCTTTCCACATAAAATGTCAACTCCTGAGTGACTATCCTGTAATGAAAGAAACAAAAACAGGTAGTTTGCATCAGTTTACACACAATTATTGTTGTAGTAAAGTTTGAAAATAATATTTATCAATACAACCATACAGAAAACACTGAATCATAAAATACACAATGTGTAATCTTGGATCAACTTCTGTTTACTTAAGATTTTTTTCTTATATGATTATAATAGAAATTAAACATTTATAAGCAAGTAATATACATAATTTGCTACTGAGCATGTAAAATGTTTACACAGAAAAATAAATAATTCAAGTTGCAGATTTTGTTCATAACATTTTTTTTAGATATTTACAGCAGAAGTGTACTTGTTATTATTTAACTTTTCTGCTTGGGTTTTGTTCAACATGTAGGAGCACAAACAGAAACAGATATTATTTAGAGAACACTACTTCTACAGTGCTATATAGTTTATAATTAGTTTACAAAACCTTTGAAACATAATAATATTTTACAAAACTTCTACTTGTATATATTAAAATAAAGTACACATTCTGTATGAACCATGTTTGAAACCTATTGGCAATTTTTATTTCATTACTGTATAAAGAAAGTACTATTCGAAAGTTATACTCCTCACAGAAGTATACATAAAGTAATCAGCTGTAACTTTACAAATGTTCCAGGTTGCAATACAGTTCACCATTTCCCATTTACTACTATTTAGCACAACTTTCACTAATACTTTATTTTCTACCCAGTATGCACGTTAGTTTAAAACAAAACTTTGGATAACAATTTAAACACTACAAAAAGAATCACATAGAGAGAGAGATAGAATACAAAAATTTATAATGCACTCATAAGTTTAGAGTCGAGAGGGCAATACTAAGAAACCAACAGTAGATATAAATAATATCACTTAGAGAGAAGATCAAAGAACTTCTGTGGAAGATATCACTGTGGCCAAAGTTAAAAACACAACAAAATAACAAGCCTGGTACAAATAAACTTTGACCACACACTTCAAGGTAATAGTAGATAAACATTTTAGTTAACTTATATAGAAAATAACTGGAAAGTAACTCAACACTGGTATAGAAAATAAACAACAACAAATATTATATTTTAAAAACATGCAAAAGTAGAGTAAGTAATTTAGCAAGTTACAGTTCTCAAGTATAAACCTAAACAAAACAGTGAATGTGAAAATGCTTATTCTTCCCACACCTTGAAAATTTTAAGATTAAAAAACCTATAAAGATATCTTCAGGATAAACAGTGCAAAAGAAATATTCAGCATGATAATTCACTATCCAAGGCTGCCCTTGGATCTGTTTTACTCATTGCCAACCACACTTAGTTTGATGGTCATAACTGTCACACTCTGTAATTTTTGTTGTAACAAGTTGCTGCCAAAAAAAGGTGAGACAAAAAATCCTTACAAATTTTCTCATCTCTTTACTATAAGTTGAAATTGGCTTCCGTGATACACAAGACCATTGAAGTTACATCAGATGTATATGGTTGAATGTGAATCTAGTTTCTTTGAATATCTTTCTGATGTAAACAATTGCTGATTTTGAAGTTGGTGGATTTTTGACTTGTGAATTTTCATAATTTAAAATTCTTTCTTATTATCTTGGTAAAAACATCAGGAAATATCCTGCCTTCATCAAAATTAATTTTTAGGTTGGAAGTCTATTTTGTAAATATAGTCTGACTTGGAAAATGAAGATGTTGCTCTGGATTTGTTTGGAATGTGGTTTCTGGAGCTCAGAGTTGTCCAAAATGTTCTAATGTGTGAGCTTTTCCATTTACATGAAGTTTACTGAAGGTTCTTTTCTTTAAAACACTATGTATACCATGTTCATCTGTACTGAATCATATAATACTCTTGCTGTATGAATATTTCTCTTCAGAAAGACTTTCTGAAACATTTTTTAAGCAAAGTTACAATAATATATTCAAATCATCCAAACAAAGTGTTTATTTAACCCTCTGTTAATGTGCATTAGTCATAAAATAAGGTAAAGGTTCAGGAAAAAGTAATAAAGGTCAAAATATTGATAACATTAAAATAAATAGCTTTAGGTAATAGAACAGGCAATGATATCTATTTTCAAAGTCATTGTTTCTTACATACTTCATACCATTATTTAACTTTATGCTGTTTGAGCATAAGGTTACTAAACTTTGAAAATGTGTTTTTTACTGCTCTATGTAGTGTCACTTTTATAATCTCTGTATCCTACTAAGTCTGTAATATTAACCCACACTGGTGACAATTACTCTTATTATACAAACCGTATCCAAATTACTTTCAATGTCACCTACCCTTGTTGTGGCCCTCCATCATTATTTTCTGAATAATCTTTATCCTTATCTGTAACCTGTTGAGATGACCCTGCAGAGCAACTCTAAACTTCAAGTTAGCTTCATAGAAAATATCTTGTAACTGGTCAGGAGGTAAAAGGTCTGCAACTGCTTCGTGAAGTTTATTGAGTTGTTTTGAAATTACTCGAAAACAAGGTGAAGGAACAGGTGCTTTAACTTCCCACTGTTAAAAGCACATATTAGTTGAGATAACAAGGTTTGAATAATAGAAGCAAAAAAATAGTATCAAATTCCAAATTAAATGTTATCTAGAGTTTGTTACAGTTAAAATCCTCAAAAACAAAATCTGGGGAATTAAACAAAAATTACTTAGTTTTTTCATACTTGAATTAACAAATTAATAAACAAATGATAATATAGAAACAGACCTAGTACAGGTAATCCAGTATATTATAGATTTTGTTTTCATATTTACAAGTAACACATCAAAATTTCCAAGTTATATACTATACTTATTTTGAAACCCATAATGATAATGTAAGACGTTATATTACACACAAGCGAGCCATGTCACACTCAAGTAGACAATCATTCTCTTCTTTCAAGAGCAGCTATTATCTCTGCTTAAAAGAAAAAAATGTATATCATAAATTAGTGATTGCATGGAACATTCCCATATAACATGATTATGAAATCACAGCAGATAAGTTACTTTGTAAGCATCTTTTATATGAATGCTCGTCTACCTTAAAATTAACACAATATTCATACGATGCATTGTAATAATTTATTATATGCAAATTCCTCTATATTACAATAAACACAGCATGTAGAGGTTCCATTGTAGGCATCTTTTATATACACACTCTTCTGTAGTACACCAAATATTCCATACCTTAAAACCTATTTTAAGCATCTTTCACATTACACATTTCTCTTCTCTACACTAAACACAGCATGTAGAGGTTCCATTCTAGGCATCTTTTATATACACTCTTCTGTCGTACACTAAACATTCCACACATCAGACCCATTGTAAGTATCTTTTACATAACATACTTCTCTACTTTACACTAAACACAGCATATTGATGTTCCATTGTAGGCATCTTTTATATACACACTCTTCTGTCATACACTAACATTCCATATATTAGACCAATTGTAAGTATATTTTACACAACACACTCCTCTACTTTATGCTAAACACAGCATGTAGAGGTTCCATTCTAGGCATCTTTTATATACACTCTTCTGTCGTACCCTAACATTCCATATATTAGACCAATTGTAAGTATATTTTACACAACACTCTCTACTTTATGCTAAACACAGCATGTAGAGGTTCCATTCTAGGCATCTTTTATATACACTCTTCTGTCGTACACTAAACATTCCACACATCAGACCCATTGTAAGAATCTTTACATAACATACTTCTACTTTACACTAAACACAGCATATTGATGTTCCATTGTAGGCATCTTTTATATACACACTCTTCTGTCATACACTAACATTCCATATATTAGACCAATTGTAAGTATATTTTACACAACACACTCCTCTACTTTATGCTAAACACAGCATGTAGAGGTTCCATTCTAGGCATCTTTTATATACACTCTTCTGTCGTACACTAAACATTCTACACATCAGACCCATTGTAAGCATCTTTTACATAACATACTTCTCTACTTTACACTAAACACAGCATGCATGTATTAAAGTGTAGGAATTCTTTATTTGCTATGTTCCCCTAATACTGTATACATACTGAGCTAAGTGATGATCTGTTATCTTTATATAAAATTTCCTTAAATTTTGTGGATATAAACTGTTAATTCACACTGTAATTATATGAAAACAATCCATCAAAAGAGGTCTCTAAGGGGATGAAAGATACAACGTTAATTAACATTCACACACTGTGTAAGTTTGTATTCACTACTCATAAGTATGCTTTCATAAGAAGTCAAATTCTACAAAAATGTATGCCCTAATTCATCACTGGTTATTTAGTTTTTAATTAATTTTACATTTATTTTATAGAAGTGTGTGCTTATGTGGAACAAAACATGGAAAAATGAGCAATTTTATGTTGTCCTTGTGAAGTTTTAGTTGTCACTGTCATCACAATACTTGTGCTATACCTCAATATAATTTTAATACACAATCAAAACAAGGACTCTATTTCCAGAAATATATTTTTCTAGTATTTCAAGATTAAAGACTCGATGAATTACATATCTTTTAGTATCACTTTAAGACTATAAGTTGAAATAGTATTAAAAGATATAAATTTATTAACAATAGTCATATCACACGAATTTTACATAATCATACACAGATTTTTCCTTGTATCTTCTAGAACATATTTGCTCATACAATGCAAGTAAACAGAGATTGTTTCTCTGAATTCATAACCATATTATACAGGTATGATAAAACAATCTTCATCATTTCCTTGCAAGTTTCTTTCATTGGATGCACACCATGAATGCCCATGTTTTAAACTCAGTGGTGACATTAAGTGGAAGTTCCACATATGTAACTGAAAATTCAGTGTTGCAGTCCATGTCACAAATTTGCAAAAGCTAATCAAAATTGTTCATAGCTCCACTCTTATGAGAACAGCCCCCCACTACTACAATGGTATGTATACGGATTTACAACGCTAAAATCAGGGGTTCGATTCCCCTCAGTGGGCTCAGCAGATAGCCCGATGTGGCTTTGCTATAAGAAAAACACACAAACACACATTATGAGAACAGTTTTGTTTTAATTCTTTGATAGATTGTTTAGGCACAGTATTTATGATGAAACTTTGTAGAATGGATGACAACTGCTTGTTATGGAGACAAAAGTGTCAAAGACGATGTTTTGAGAGTCTTCCGCCTTTTGTCTTCCTCTACACTTGTGTCTCCACAACAGGCAGTTGACGTCCATTCTACAAAGTTTCATCAGTTTTTTAATGATGTACACAATCCATACAAGCTATTATATAACAATATACGTACTTCTTATTTATATAGAAGTTTTTTTATGTATGATTTTAAAACATTTTGAAACTCAAAAAATTGTAATTGAAAGTGATTGCTTACTTCTCAATACCGTGTTTCTCCGATAATAAGACCTACCCATAAAATAAGACCTAGTGTGATTTTTGGGGATAGTTTTAATATAAGCCCTACCCTTAAAATAAGCCCTAGTTAAGAGTGGCAGGAAGAGGAAAGAAATAAAAAAAAATTAATTTATTAATTAGTTTAATAGTTAGTTAATTAGTTTGTTTAGGTATTGATCAAATTGAGTTTCTGAAAGTTTTTCGTAATTTCTATTTATTTAGAGGTCTTAAAATTTTTACTTTGTAACTTCATTTTTTTAATATATCAAAATAAGACATCCCTCGAAAATAAGCCCTAGTGTCATATTTTGGAGTGAAAATTAATATAAGCCCTGTCTTATTTTCGGAGAAACACGGTATTAGGTTTTGTTCAATAAAAACAAATTTTTAATTTCATGTGTAAAGCAACACATATTTCTCAAATATAACTTTCAAAAGAGAAAGCTGACTATTTTATATATGCTTCAAATAGTTCTTAGTTTTCAAATATTTCACTGAAATAGAATTTGGTATTTTCAACCCAAACAGCACCTTATACTAAAATGGACTAAATGGCAAAGTCAAAGACTCAAAGTTCAAGTATAGACAACCTACATTTATAAAATACTGGTCAGAGGGAAGGTAACCAGCCAGCAGGTACCCTTAACAAAATAACAAGACCAACTACCATGGCTGAAAATATCAAATGTTCAGCAATAAGAATCTTAGATATTCCAAGCCATGACCAATATGACCACTTTAGGTAAAAAAATAACAGAACTTCATCTCTTTTCTAATCTTTTGTCACATTAAAATAAATTTAAGATATGGAACCTACTATACAAGTAACTCAACAAATGCACTGACAAAGAAAACTGAAGTAATTAAAAAAGCTTGATAAAGTTAACTTATAAAGACTCCTTCAAAATGCTTGGTTGATGCCTTTCTTCTGTCATGACTGTAAAACAGATCATTTAATATAAATTGTTAAAGAACTCTATTATAAGACTATTTACTTAAGTAACATGCAAATTGTAACCTATAAAGTGTTAGAATACGTTCTTGAGTTTTAAACAAAATCAGGATTATTGTATCTGAAAACTACTTTGAAATTCAACTTCTAAAGCTCATTAGCTCCAAAGTAACTTGATTTAAAGTTAATTCATGCCACTTGTAACCCATCCTTTATTACATATTCTGTCAACCTTCACTGAAAATGAAGTTTTTCTGTTAAAGAACTTACTTTAAGGATCTGGTCAAAGTGTTTGCTCATGAATTGTTGCTTGGTGAGCAGAAGATGTGTGAAATGATTCTTTACCATGGGTATAAAATAGGCCACAAGTTGTAGGCACCTAGAAGCTAAGGCTGGAAAAGTATGAACAATACTTTAAAAACCATGTGAAAAAACATTATTTATATAACACCATGTGAAACTATTACAACCACCTGCACATTCATAGTAAAAATTAAATATTATAAAAAAACCAGCAAACGTTTTATTTTTCTGAAATAAACATTTTCCTAACCTCTAAATATTAGCAGTCGTTGAACCTACATGTTTAAAATATGCACTAAGTTCTTATTATAATTCTTAAAACACGTACACACACACACACATTACAGTTGAAAACATTCAAACCAGTCATGCAGATAGAGGAATACTGAATAGACTGGTTTATCTCAACACAGAAAAATTATTCCCAAACTGTTTCAATTCTACATATAACTTTATATTCCCTCAGCACATTTTAGTTATAATAACAGAATAAAATATTTAATAATTAACAAAAGCACCTGGCTTTGCTATGTTTATTAGGTTGATTTATTCTAGATTACCATGTCAGTGTGTGCATTCTGACCCCATTTTAGCATAAAAGTATAATCTATATGTTTTGTTGCTTCTTTACAGGAAGATATAGAGATAACCTTCCCTCTGACTTGTCCTCCAATTTTTAATGTAAATAATAATAAGATATTTTAATTAATTGAGCATCTGTACAAGACAACAAATATTTTTCCAATTTTGTAGTTTATACATTTAATTGCTAAGCAACATGATATAAAACTTATTGTTGGAATGTACTGTTACCAAAATGCACTGGCTTTTCTATAAATTAGAAGTTGTTATATACAAGAAAACACCTTTTTCTACATAGTTTCTCGCTAGTTTGCCTCATTAAAAAGATGAGCAAGTGCAAGAAACTTTCTGTGTATTTTTTACACAAAAAGATGTGCATGCAAACACATAAGTAATAAATAATACACATGTGCAAACCCTAAGGATTCACATGCTACAAGTGCAAAATTTCAGGTTTTCTCCTCTTAGAGCTATGGTGATGACATTTCTTTCCTATGTGATTTTGTGTGTAAAACGAAGTGCATATTTATGCATGCACACAGATAAGTAATAATACCCAGATGCATAACCTCAGGGTCTACTTACTATTGGTGCAAAATTTCAGATTTCTAGATTCTTTTTTCTTGGTGTTATGGTGGTAACTTATTGTTTGCCACATGGTTTTTTGCTGGGTTGCCTCACAAAAAGATGCATTCATGCACAGGTGTGGATAAGTAATAATACCCAGGTGCACCCCTTAGTGTCTATTTAGTACGGGAGCAAAAGTTTAGATTTCTGTGTTCTTTGTTCTTGGAGTAATGGTGGTCACACACACAAAGATGCTCTTTCATTACTATAGATCATTTATTTTAATTCAGACTTTGGATACAATTTTTAGTAATAAAGTGGCAGAAAAGGTTTTGTTTGTGATTTGTTTATACAAGCAGCAATAAGACATAGATAAGGTTGTTTACTTCATCTTATCATTAACAACTGATTTGAGTTTACTCACTATTATACACAAAAATTAACAAAGCAAGAAAGGTGACATGAAAGGAAAAACTTTAAGAAATGAAAAAGAATCAGAATCTAACTGACCCTATATAGACAAATTATTCTGTTTCACCTACTTAAATTTTGTTTGAAAAGAGTTACCATACCATAAATCACTCTTTTACTTTCATCTCACTTCACTTACCTTACTTTCACTCTAAATTAAATATTTTAAAATTAAAACATGTCTATTTTTATATACTTAACATGTGAACCCTTTATTATTTTCTTCAAAGGCAAACACAGCCTAAAATGAACTGCGTAAATGTGTTACCTGAATAGGTAATTATACAATATGTATGGAATTAGATATTTTCAAAATAATTACTTTAATTTAATGTAAACCTTTCTATTAGAGCTATTTTGTTTTGTCTTGGGTGTTTCATTTAATGAATAACAATGTGTTAACTCTGGTAAAAAGTACTTTCTCAGCATACTCAGAAAATTAAGAAGAAATAGAGAATGAATAAATAAAAATAACCTTTTCTGATGCTTTTCAGCCCCTTCTTCAAGAAAACTTGAAGTTATTTTGAACTGAAACCCTGTTTCCATTGTTTAACTGTTGCTATATTACTATTAAATTCCTGATGCTAATGAATGCATTCACACAAAATGCACGACCAGGCATCAACACGGTTTCACTTAAAAACTTTTCACACTTTCTGCAACAAATGTTATCTTTTCTCACAGATTTGCTTAATTTGTGATGTGTGACAAAATTCAGCTATATTTAGATTATCTGTTTTAAATTTGAGCAAAATGATAAAACATGTTCTTGTGTGGTACCTTGTGGAGCAGAACATATATATGCATAACATTTAAAATATCTAGATGGAAAATATTCAATAATTCTCCCAAAAGGTTCAAAATGAACAAGTTTAAACAGGCCACTTTGATCCAAAAGCATTACCTCTCACATACACCCTAAGAATGTTTTACTAACAGTTTTTTGTTCTTTTTTTTCATAATCTGCTGTGGATTCACAGTATTTCTAATGTTACTTCATTCATTCAATGGAAAAGTCTTAATCACACTGCCGTCAAAATTCTCTACATGCAAAATGAAAGATAAGTTACTTTTTGAACCCTCTAATATTATGTAAAGAATTAAATATTGAAAAGGTACCTTAAACCTAGGTGTTACTTTCTAATTATTTTTAATGACATACTCTAGAAACTGCTGAAACTTTTCACAGTAAACAAAATAAGCACTAAACTTCATTCACCTAAATTTCTAGTTGTTATTGTTTTCAGTCCTGTTAACTGTATTGCTCCAGCTCCAAGCACTAACTGGCAAGTCTGGGAATTAAAATTCTAAAACAACAACAACAAACAATTAAATAGTAAAGTCCTTTTACAATCCTAAGCTTAAGCTAATTAATACAATTTTTCTTTGGTAATTCACTTACACATAGTTTAAAAAATATTCATCATGAAAAGAACTATTTTTCTGTGAATACTATAGAACTTAGAAATTTAAATTATCTATCAAAAGTGCAAGGACAGACATTTCATAATTATCTATATGTGTTCAAACAAACTCTGCAATATCTATCGAAAAAATACAACCATGGACTTCATTAAAAAATTGCAATATGAAAGCAACCTTAGACAATTTTGTTCTTCATTGTAACAAGTTTACCAATAAATATTTGGTGTTACGTATTATAATTTATTTTGGACAAGTTTCCAATTTATCATTTTACGTGTGTTATATATTATGAATTTCAAATAACTTGGAAATTTTAAGTCGAATTTAGCAGTTAATTAAATTTCAATATGTATCAAATTTATGATATTTGCCAACATGATTGATACATACAACTTTTTTAATAGAAATATATTTTAGTATACAAACAACAATATAATTTATAATAATGCTTATCACAAATAATGATCTATGTACAACAGTTTTACAACCTTACAGACAATACTAAGACTTATAACCAGTTTAGAACTTAATATTTTTATTAAAAATTCAGGTCTACAAGTAAATTAATCCTGAGTTAATACTCTCACACCTTGCTCAAGTTAGCTAGCTTAACTGTTCTCATGCTGCTTACAAGCTGGCTGTTTAACAATGAAGATATTTGGTATCCTTATAGAAATACTAATGTCCAAAGTTAATTCACTGATGTTGAATGGTTTGTAATGTTTGAAATCTATAAACATTCCTGGTCCAATTCTGTAGTTTTCTGATTAATAGCATTAATCACAATCATAGCTTCCGAGGCTTTCAACATACTGACTGTAGCTAACCAACAACAATGTCTCTCAGCACATCTGTTTTATGTACTAATTGTATGAGATTCTCGAATTTTTCAACAATGTTCAAAAATACATAAACCAGACATTGTTGCTCTTAAGGATCTTCTACAAAGTTAGAGAACTTGCACAATACACATCCAACAATATGTCACATGCATCAAACTGAAACATACATAGCTATTAAAATAAAGATATAACAGCAAGCCCATTACACTGGAAGAAAGTATTTAAAATGCTGGAATATTTATATTACATTACAAGCCATATTTTGGAGAAACGTTTTGCAATATGTATATCATCACCCCACTGGCTCAGTAGTAGACTAAAAATCTGTGGTTTAATTCCATACAGTGGACACAGTACAGTTAGTCCACTGTGTAGCTTTATACTTATTGTGCATACTTCTCATTTGTAGCATCAAAGTGTCAGATATAAAATTGTAAAATGGAGTTGTTTTTATTATTCTTACTATACTGCCAACCATGTTCAACAGTATTCAAACCATTCTCCATTAATTTGCTGATGTTGTTGACTTCAGGACATTCCCAGTGAAGGAGGTTGCAGCTTGTCCATGTTTTAAACTGTAGTGCTATTCTAAGCATTACAGAATTTTGAGATACAATCCACTACCACATCTAGGAAACACATCATTAATGGTATGATCTTCAAGAGTATAAATGTAGTATAAATAGACACACACACCAGATATGAATATATTAATTTGAATAGGATGCTAAAAGGTCACAGATTTGAGAGATAAGGTATAGTGGTAAAAGTATGCAAAGCCAATCCACAAATCAGTCACAGATATTGGTCAAGTGTTATTCAACAGTCTTAGAAACTCCACAGTTCAACATAGAGGGAAGAACCATTTAATAGTGTTGTCACAGTGTGACAGTATTAGAAACCCAATGACACATCATTTGACAGTCTTAGAAACTCCACAGTACAACAATGAAGGAAGATAAATCTAAAAGTGCTGTCACAGTGTGACAATATCAGGAAATTCACAGTACATATTTTGACAGCCATACCACAACACTCCCATCAGACTTAGATCAGTGTATGAAAAATAACTGCTTGTTAAGATTGTGAAAGACTGACAGAAAGTATCACTACCACAACATGACCGACTTTATTGCAATTAATGCAATGAACACGTACTTATTAATTTGTTATGCCAACTTTAAGGGATTGCAGAGGAGTTTCTTACAGTGTAGACTGCATCCTGCAATTAGGGTATGGGGTCAATTGGCAAAGTGTCTGCTCCTGTAAATGCTATTAGATAGTCAAAGATCTTAAATAAATACATCCCAAGGATCTTGTCAGAGTGTTTTGGGTTAGCAGATCACAATGTACGTCCAACAGAATAATGTTTATTGTTGCAAAGAAATTGCTTTTCATGTCTGGTTTCAAAGTTTCTATAGATATTTTGGAACAAAGCAGTTTAATGCAAGACTTACAGAACTAAAAGACAATACAAACAAGATATATCAACCTCTACAGGTTGGATTTATTACAGTTTTTCAGAAATCTTAACCCCAATTCAAACCTGTGTTACTATATAAGTGTAATAATACCTACTATATAAATAAGTAAAAATAAAACAAGTTATTAAAAAAGTATTCAATACATAATTGATACAACAGTTCAATTGCTTAAAAAGCCTATCACTTAATGTTATTTAAATAAAAAATATCATACTCTTAATTTACACTTTGGTACATTTAGGAAAACACAAAATCAAATCAACATATTATAATACTTTTGAATAAAAAGAAGCGTAAATAACTTACTTTTAATAAATCTAACAATCCAGTCAAAAGATCAGGAGAAACCATTGGATTGTCTTCTGCACACTGACAATATTCAACTATCATTTTCAGAAGTATTAACACTGTCCTAAGTAATAATAAAAAAGAGGATATGTGGAGCTTTCAGGTCTGTTTTGTAAGGCATACAAAATCTGTTACTTTTTTTTCTGAAAACATTCATTAATACTTAACTTTCCTTTATTTTTATCAAAAACATGATCTATTTTCTGAGCAAAATTTAATGATGAAAAACAAGTTTGATGCAAGTTGTTCTGATGAAGTCAGTATACATTATTCAGTGATGTAATACTTGAACAGTATTACAATTGTGGAAATATCTAGAGTCCTCTGTCTATATTTGACACAAGTGTATAATATGTGACACTAATATTCATAACTACTTAGAAAAAGCTTAATAATATTGTTGAAGGCTGTTTTTAATTTAGACAATTTTACTGCTGTTTGGTCAGATGGAAATTTGATGTTATGATCATGTGGCTTAACATTTGGAACTTGTTCTACATTTTTACAACAGTTTGAGAAGTACAAAACTGAAGTTACGCTACAACAGATGATAATTATTGATTTTTGAATTTTGCAGGTAAGTAACATTGAGTGTATTATTATTTTACTTTGCTAGTAATATAAACCTTCAGACTTATTTCAGAGCCACTAGTGGGTAAAACAAAGAGAGATACAACATATGTTATGTAGCAGGCAAGATGTTAGTATGTATGTTAAACTGTAATATTAGCATGTACTGTACACTTAGGCCTATCAGCAAACATTCATTAAGAGAACATGTAGTAAAATAAATACATATATTTTGTTATCTATCACCTAACCATTTCTGAACTGGTGAATTATCACTGATGTCTTTTGTGTATTTTCTTCTCAGAGTAAAAATTTACAAAATTTTGTTTCAATTGTAATGTACTGAGTAATTTAGCTTGCTGTAATATGACATCATCTTATTATACATTACAATGGTGATACAAAGCATGACACTTCTGGTCTTCCCTGTAAAGTATGAAAAGGCCAACTGAACCAAGGAGAAGTGTTTTTTTTTCTTTTAGTTTTGTGTATGATGTTTAAGTTATTGATGCTAGTTACTGTAGTGTTTGACAGTTGTAAAAACTGCTGTCTATGTGTACGAATTAAATTTCTCTGGATTTTGTTTTGGGTTTTTGATAGTTAAATGCCTACAGAAGGGTATTAGTGTATTATATCAGTTCTTGCACTGATAATTTCAAGAAGTTATAAAATTAGATAATAAAACAGTTGTTCAAGAAAACTACAAGTCAAGACTCGAGAGGTATTCACTGGCACCTCTGCCACTGGCTATAGAAAGAGTCACTATGGAGCAGAGACATTCATGTACAATGCCAAGCAGAATGAAGATTGTGGAAGATACATTTGTGTCATACATGGGCAGTTATTGAGTAAAGATGCCAGGGGAAAAAAAACTGGCACTGATTTTTAAATTTTTGAACAGTTACTTAATTTGAACAATTACACACATTTTTTGTTTCATTATAGACATTGGTAGATTATTATTGTGTAACTGTTGTAACATTAAGCAATACATCAACTATCAATAAATGACAACAGGAGCAAATATATGTAATACATAATCTATCAAGAATACATAATATATAAGTTATAACAGTTGCAGTAACTTAAGCTGGCATGAGTTAGTTGAAAATTTGGAAATTTTATTTAAACAATCTAAATTTTTCTATACAATGATTTGAACATAGACTTAATAATAAAACCATATACTGCACAATATTTATGACAGTACAACTCTTGATGCCTTCTGACAAGATTATGCACATATAAATATCAAAATACACAAATGTAAGATATGAATATTTACAAATACAAATCTTATTTTACTTCAAATACAAGTAAAATCCCAACCTAGCTAATCAAATGAAGCCTGATGTTAGTAGTAGATCAAAAAAAATTGTGCTTATAAGGTCCAAATTAATTTACAATTAAATATATACATGTAACAATATAAAAATAATATGATTAACCACAAAAACACTGATCTGACAGCATACGTTTAAACCTGTTAACTCTTTCTGTATAAAACTGGTCAATCTGCAACAGATTTACTATTATATATTTATTTTAATACTGATGTTTCAGTTGAATTTATGTTGTGAAATTTCTGCCTATTCACCAAATATGCAGAGAATTCTTGAGTGTAAGAATCAACAACATGCTTTATGAAAGCACTACTGTATCGTCAGTATTATTGGGCCAGCCAAAATTTCTAAAAATTCACCTAATGCTTATAAAATGAAACCAAAAGAATTCACTATTACTGTTTTGCTACAGTTGATATACCATAAACCTTGGAGGCTATAACTGTGATTAATGCTTATTAATCAGGAACATCAGATATTTTACCAGGAACATTACAAACCATTTAACTTTGGTAGATTAACATCGGACAATAGTACTTTTTTAAAACATAACACACCTTCGTCAGTGAAAAACTAGACTTGTAATCTGTGTGCAATCAGCAAAAAGCTAGCTAACTCCCTGTTAATTAAACATACCTATATCAACTCTGAATTAAATCACTAATTGTGAGCCCTCAATGAGATAAAGGAAGTTCCAGATTGGGAAGAAGACTCGATACTGCATACAAGTTTGTAAAACTTTTGTATACAAATATTTATTTGTAATAACCATTATTATAAATTGTATTATTATTTGTATATTAAAACTTACATGTCTTAAAAATTAAAACTGTGTGTATCAGTAGGGGTGTAGATTTGTTACACCCGATGGGGGGATGATTTTTGCAACCACTTATGTGGACTGTTCAATTTGCAAATTGGTAATCTCTGATTATGTGAACCTGAAAGCTGTAAACATGCAGTCACAGAGTAATCTTGTTGCCACGATACTTCAAGGTTTCCATGTAGGTTTGTATAAGTGAGGTGTTGTGAACAGTTTTCAAGATGTTAATAGAATAAAGACAAATGTGTTACAAATTAACTGTCACATGAATTTATTCCTGCACACTGTACAGTATAAAAGATGGCCATTATACTTGACAAGGTTACTAATAACTTTCATTGCATGAATTACGTTTTCAAATATTAATAAAATTAATAAGTACCCTTGATAAGTTTATATCTACTGGAAAACTGTTCATGTTGTTTGATAAAAATAATTAAAATGTCTTTGCAAACTCTTGAAAATTACACATCAATACAATGTAGCACATAATTATTCATACTTTTCACTGAAGTAAGATTCATTTAGTCCTCTAGTCTACATGTTCCCAAATGTAGACCTCCTTTGTGATGATTTGTTTATGAATTCTTTCATAAGCTCTTCTATATTTATCTTGTCGACCTCATCTTTGTGAGTGTGACAAACTGCCACATGGTTGAGGCGGCACTGCTGGATACTGACATAGTTGACACTTAACATCTGCTGGCTTGTTTCACGTCTTCATCTGTCTTAATGCAGAAAAGCTGCGTTCACATTAGCAGCTGGATACTGGACATACAAGCAAAATTTTCATGAGAAGAAACACTTCACTAAACATCTACTGGCTTGTTTCATGCATTTTAAAGTAAGCATCCTTTGCACCTTTCAGAGATACTGCTTTTGTTGATCCTTTGAACATGGGCAACTAAAACTCAAGCTGTTGTGCAGAAATTTCTGGATAGAAGTTTATAAGCGAGTTGCCAATCTTGCCAGATGTGATCATATTCTCAAATGCCAGATATTGCCTCAAGTCACTGTTGTCTGCATTGAATCTAGTGGTCAGATGTTCTATAACTGTGTCCACAATTTCAAAATATTGGCTTCTGTAGTAATTTCTAGCTGTTGCAGAATGGTGTGCTGAGCCATCACTTGTGACCCTTTTAGGGGGGTCTGCAAATGCGTGGTAGTTCAACAGGCACCAGATCTATGGAAGTTACCTTTTTCTCAGCTTCATCAAATATCTTGTTGTAATTTTCCTCTGTTCTCAATACCCACAATTGCTCAACTGTCATTGCAGATGCTTCTATCGTGCCAGATACTGTCGCTGATTTTGCTTGGAATGCACGGTTTAGTTCCTCTGATGCAGCTAATGGATGCTGAGCTATCAACAATCCTAAAATTGTCTTTCCTTTGTCAAATCTGTCCAGCAGACCTCATGCTTTCAATGTACATCTGATTTTTCATGTGCTAATTCACACAAAGAATCAACAATGTTACTGTAGTGATCATTAGCACATGCAATTACAGATAGACGGCACAACCAGCGTGTTGAACACAGTGGGTGGATGTATTTAACTGGACCATTGTGACTGTCTGACGATACAATATATTTAAAGATTGTTTTGTATTTGCCCGACCTCTGAAGCAAGACAGCAAGTCATGTGCCCACTGGATAGAATCTCGAACACATTCACAAGCTTCAACTGCATGTTGCATTATTAAATTAGCCTTGTGTACTTCGCAGTGAAAAAACAAAGCTGATGGTTGCTTCTCTTTTATTTTTGCCTGGCATCCACTGTAAGCACCACTCATGTTAGTGGCTCCATCATAAGTTTGTGCTCTTAATCCTGACAGTGGTAAATTGAGTCTAGTCAGCACATCAAGTATAGTCGAGGATATTGTTTCACCAGTTGTATTGGAAACACTGTACAAACCAAGAAATGTCTCATGGACGTCAAGGTTCTCATCTACATATCGTACACATATTGCTTCCTGTTCGGCACCTGTAACATCTTGAGTGCCATCAACCATTAATGCAAAGATTTTATTTTGCTGCACTTCGTGTGCTATGTTCCTCAGTATTTGATGGCTGAACATCTCCATTACTTCATTCTGAGCCTGGGATGATGTGAATGTGGTTTTCTTTGACAAGTAGGCTGTCAACTCAGGATCTTTCTCTTCCAGGAGCTTCGTTAACTGCAGGAAGTTCCCCTCCGTATCAATATGTCCACATAATGCTAAACCTTGACTTCTTTTGTATTCTTCCTGCTGCTTCTTTTTTCCATCATGTAGCTGGACAGTCACTGGAGTTACATCAAGTGAGCAAATCTGTGCTGAGAGGAGGATTGGTGTTCGTTGAATTTCTGTTTTGCCTTTTTCCAGTTGCAAAAACCGGTGGATATGAAGGTATACTCCACTGGCCTCTCCAATTTCTCTGTAAAAAGGCCTCTATTTGCTGCTTTGGCACAATGAAAGCATATGACATTTTGAGTCTGATTGTCTAAGTGCAGCCATGGGAATTCATCAAACCACTTGCCCTGGAAGTTAATATTTTGCAATTTTGCTTTCTGTCATGGTATTAATTGTGCATCTGGATGATATGGCTTTCCACACTGTATCTGTGGAGTGTCAGATTTTTCATTACTGCACAAACTTGTTTCACAACTATCTGGTGGTTCATGATGTGCAATAGTTGCACAAGCATTTTCAGACTCGTCCTCTGATGAACATGGTATTTCCTCTGTATGGCAAGTTTCTATTCCTTTGCTTGAGGTTGTTGGATTATCTGCATCTGCATTGTCACTTGTAGTACTAGTAACTGGCTTGCAGAACTGTCTAATATTGGAAAGTTTCAGATGCTTGATTGTCATAATTGGAATCTGTTTCCCAGATGACTCAACAGGCTAAAATACAGTCTTTATTGGAAAACTCTAACGTACAACGAATGAAGATAGAACAGAATGGAAGTGGAACTGAACTGTACAATGTAATTAAGTCAAACGCGCGAACCTCACAGTGACTACCGAGCTGACTGACCATCTGGGCATCACTGGGACAATAATGTGTGCTAGTTATAACACAAGTAATTGCATGTTTCTTGAAAAATACTTAAACAATCATAAATATATTATATTCCTGTTAAAGCTCATCAAAAGGCAAACACGTTGTGATATAATGTCTATAAGCACGTCTATTAAATAAAAACACTTATACTAGCAATACAATTCAAGTAGAGGCTTCAGGCTGTTGAAATCGCTCCTTTTGTGTTCTAATTATACAAGAAAATACAATATTTTTACTATCTATGATAAGAGAATATATTGTTCTTTTACCATAAAGCACCAGCACTTTATTAGAGGGTGGTGATAATCAGAAATTTCATGGATTAATGAGGGCCACAAACACAGATCTAATGAACCCTGTTGTAAAATCGAGACTCAGACTTAAGGGAGCGGAGCAGAGGGGTGTGATGTAGGGCACGTCTGGATCCGAGCAGCCCGAACCTGTTGTTAACTGTACACAAAACGTACACTATGGTCAGCGGCTTCGGCAGCTAAGGAGAGTAAAGTGTTTGAAAATAAAACCGACTGGACATTCATAAGAACAAATGGCATAGGAAAACCACACAATATACACATAAGATTGATGCAGCTACAAGCTACAAATGGCCTGCCAGATCTAGATCACAGGAGTTTATGTTTGGGAGTAATATTTTCGAATTTCATGCTCTGTTCAATCTGTTGTGATGAAAATATTACTTAATCTTACACTACGTAGAAGACGTAGGTAGATTCTGTGATTGTGCTTGCAAGCCTAGCATGTATACTTAGGCCTACTGACTGATACTTACGAACTATTGCTTATATTGAAAAACTTAGAAGCATGCCTATATTAAAGATGTACATTTCGGCTACTGAAAAAGCCTACATCTAGGCCTAATTATGTAATTTGATTGGTAAGAACACGAGAATCACAAGAACAAACACACAATTTGTAGGCCTGTGATGCAATAAAACAATTCAACAGATTGAACTGTAGGGGGGGACGATTGTATGCACCATAACCCCCACCTATATTAAAGATGTACATTTCGGCTACTGAAAAAGCCTACATCTAGGCCTAATTATGTAATTTGATTGGTAAGAACATGAGAATCACAAGAACAAACACACAATTTGAAGGCCTGTGATGCAATAAAACAATTGTACAGACTGTGTATCAGTATTGTTGGAAAACATCATAAATTTGAAACATCTTTACATTTAATTAACTTTTAATTTAAATTATAATCTAACTCAGTTTCAGGTAACATAATAAATTAGGGGCTCATCTGGGATAAATCATAATACTCAACATAATAAATTGGAGGCTTATCCAAGATCAGTTGTAACAACCAAGATACATTGGATGTGTGAAATGACACATAATATGACGATGAATGACATAAATGCATCTTCACCAAATCTAGCAAACTTTTAGCAAACACTATAAGTCCACTGTACATAAACAGATGTTTTAACAAGTATTTTTACTAAAGCTTTGTCTGTGAATTTTTGAAGCCTTTATTGAGTCAGTCAAAATGATGAGTAATTTTTATGCTAAGAATTTTCATAAGAATTGAGGAATTAATAATCTGTTATTTTTTTATTTTATAACACATATATAATCAAATTGTCATTGTGCACTGAATTGAAAAGTTAAAACAAAACACAAAATAAATAATTTTTTCTTCTGTTTTGAATGTAATATTATCAATTCTTATTATATTCACTATTTCAACTGTTAACCTTCTTAACATCTTTTAAGTTTAAAGTTTCATTGCCTATACTAACATCTTCCATCAAAAGAGACAATTCTCAGCAAGAGCTAATTACACGTCATAAACACCACAATCAAAGTATGTGATCCTTCTGACCATCAAGAATGTAAGCCATAATTCTGCTAGATTCACCTTTTTTTCTTTTTCTTTTCACTATTTTAATTCTAAAATATATATGACAGCTCCTACATATTTTTAGGAAAGAGAAAATGCTCTTTATATGGGTTATAAACATGTTCATCAGTCTTATAAAGAACTATTAGCAAAGAGTATAAAAATACAAACAAAGAGGAGAGGGATTCTTTGATGAATTGACAAATTTATTGATATCTCAGAAAATCAAGAAAGTAAGAAGTTGAAAATTTGAGCTTGTAATTATATATAATTTGTGTTTCTAGATGCTTGGACACTGAAAATGATGTTAAAAAATATAACATTATGTGGGAGAGGACAGTGCAGATGTGTTATATGACACAAATAATAGAGACTAAAAACTGTTTTAACTTTTCCTTTTGAACTTAAGAAATCTTAGATAATATAAAAACCTGAATCATAAATTATGTTTCCATGCTAAGTTTACTGACTTATTTTGGTAATAAAATGAATTAGATTTTGAATGAAATGTTGCAAAACATTATGACATGAGCAAGGAGTTATCAATAACAGTATAAAGTTGGATTTAAGTGAAAATTTATACAATTCATGGTGATTACAGGCATTAAGTAATTAGATGACTACCTTTATTAGTGATGGTACTTTATCAACAATAAACCTATAACTGATGCCACATCACATCATAAAATAACATATTTAACCTACTTTTAATCCTGTGAATCTTAATTTCTGATATAATGTCCCACAAGTATGGTACAATTTTAAAATTATACTTTTGCATCATTTAATATCAATGGTTCTCAGGATGATGAAAAATAATAGTTTCAAACTCATTATTATGTTTTAGTAAGGATCTATAATATAGCAACTTGTCAACTGTTGATCTTACTTTTATGTGCCAAATTAAATTAACTAAAAGATATCATTTTATATATTGGAAACAGACTTCAAGACTACATCTTCTCAAAAAAATAACTTTTCACAGTCTTTCATTGCCCTTTAATGCATTGAAAAGAAGTTTTCTGGCTTGATGCACTAGCCTTTACAATCCATAGGTTTAAGTTGCTCATTTATTGTGTATAAAACATGTGACAACTTTCCACCAACAGGAGTACAATACACTTAGCGAGAACAGCTGTCTCCCTCTATCTACTTGATGTGAACCTCACTTTTGAGACTAGACTCACAAGAAATAGAAGAACATTCAAAGTGGGGAAAAAGAGTAGGTAAGAATCTATCAGAAACCTAATTTCAATGTAAGAAAACACTTTGTTAAACAATACGTACCTCTTCACACACAATAACTGAAACCCTACCTTGAGTAGGTTGAGGGATCTGTGTAAAATAAAATGAGACATCCTGTGAAAAAAATCCACAGAGAATCATAGAGTTGTGTTCTGTAATAAAATGGAAGCACACATGAGGGAGTCCACCCCACTTCTGAAACAGATATGTTCTTTGCCCTTGAAGAAGTAGAGTATCATCAAATAGATAGCATTGCAGTCTTGAGCCAGTAAAATAATGACCTTGGAAAATAAAGTATCATGTGTAAATAATCAACACCAGTCCCATTCTATCTTCAATCAACTGTACAAATGTGATTTGAAACAAACTGACTCTAGTAGGAAGGGTCACAAGTATTATAAAGAAAAAAAATGGTAATTGAAACCCACATGGAAAGCAAACAGCCAGTTCACAAAATTATGAAGGTAGAGAACTTAAGATATTTACTCAACCCCAACAGTATATATGAGGTTTCAGATTCCATCCTTAGTTATACAAGGAAAAGTACCTCACATAAAAAAAAAATAAAACTATTGAAACCAATATATACAGTGTATGGTGTCAAGGGCAAGCAGACCATTACTAAAATATACATCAACCACTCTAGTAAGTAAACAGAGTGCCCTACTGCAAGCACAAACAACATCCACTGCACAAACTCTCAAATCAACTGATGGAGACAGGAAGTACAACAACCTAATACAGACTTATAGGGCTGTGTCTAAGCCTCAACTCAAGTGTAAGGAGTAATCCTGTAACAAGTATTACAAGAAGGAAAATAACAATCTCACTCAATTGCAAGAGCAGGGAAGAAACATTGCATACCTGGTATTACTAGGGGGATGAAGTCTCCCAAGCTCAACTGTAGGAGTGATGAAACCCAACAAAACACATAAGAAGCCATAGAAGTGGAGTTTGTGCAAAATAGTTAGAAAAAATGGGGTTATACAAAAATAAAGCCATCCTGAAGTCCTCAAGGGGAGATGGGGGGAGCCAAACCACTGTAAGCAGTACGTCTCTTCTCAGTCTCAACAACAAAGTAGCCAGGTAAGTAAGTAAATGGCCAAAGAAGAGGCCTTACCAAAGTAGGTTCTGAGCAAATTGAGAAAGCGAGGCTTACCTCGCATAGCACAGAGGAAGCCAGCTGCTCTAGTGGAGTGTGTTGTGCTACTATTGGTGGAGGGTTGTTGCATGCTTTACACATGCTGACTTAGCAGTTCAAATTTATGGGATAAAAACCTAGTGCATCATGCAAAAATATTTCTTTTCAATGCATTAGAGCGCAGTGGAAGATTAAGAACAGCCAATGTATGAAAAGAAGTACATATTGTTTGAAAAGTTGTATTTTAATTAAGGAAACTATTTAGTTATTGAATGGATATAAAGTTTCATCTCTGCATATTCCTGATGTACATTAGCAAAATGAATAATTAATCTGAGGTTCTTTTACTTTGAGTGAAACTTTTCCTAAAAGATTTAAAAAAATGTGATTTAGAGCAATTTTTTGTTTCATTTTTATTTCATAATATATTTGTCTCAGACAACCTGTATGACAACTACATTTCATCTGAAGACAATTTAAACACACAGCTTTGAATAAGTAACTTAACACACAAAAAAATAATATAATTAATAAGAGGAAGGAAAAATTATGCAACATTATATTAACTACAACATTTACTGAGTTTCAAGTAAGGTTTTAAACTAATAAGTATTGTATATATGGTTGCTGCAAGTAAAGCTTTAGCCTAAAGAGTGCTTGCTATACTCCAACCATATATATTTCACATTAAACATTATATTTCCCACTTACAGAACATTTTAGTATTAAACCATCCTGGAAAAGTTTACAAAATTGTCACTTTTCTCCTATTTACAAATTCATATTCAATACTTCAGTGCTACATTTTAATAATCTTAAAGTTGTCATTATAAAAAAATAATAAACAAGTTATGAGTAAACAGAAAAACAACAACAAATTCTTGTTTACCTCAGCTCGGGCAGTAATGAATTTTGCACACTGTTCATGTGCATTATCACATACAGAACAGAGCAAATCTTTCAGAGAGGCTGTAAGCTTATTGTATTCACTTTCTGATATTGTTACCTCAAGGTCACTGCTTCTACAAACAGAAAATTTTTAAAAATGCATTTTCACAATGTTTATGAGATAAAATGTGAAACAAGGTAATAAAAATACTAAATTTTGTATTCTTGTTTAACATAACACAAAAAAAAACAAAAATATTAATCATAATTACATGTAGCTTTTTTACCAATATAGTGTTTTCATGTACCATTCAATTGCACAAAAATTCCATTTTTCATTCAGAATGGTAACATTGTTAAACCTTTGTTAAAAACATAACACTGAATTAACCAAACAAATACAATTATCAGGGAATAGTAATATGGATAAGAAAGATCAAACACAGTTTCTGAAAATGATAATTTCTACATACAAGTGTCAATGATGAACTTTTGTGACCTATGTCTTATACAGCCTCACACAAACAAAGGTCACAAAAGTACTGTGCTATGATAGTTTCTCTGCTTTCAAGGAAAACAACTATTTGTTATCATGTTTCCAAATGACACATGAAGTAATGCCAACAATAAATGAAACTGGAAAACTATTAAGCAAGTTTCAATAGTTTAAAACTATTAGTGGCCTAGCAAAGCATGCAAGTTTTTTTCACAAGCCACCACTTACTGTTGAAAACACAATTTCTTTTTACACACACAGGTGTCTACAAGGAAGACCAAAGTTGCACTAAGAGAATACCTGCAATGTTTGGCTTTAATTGCAAGAAATAGCTGAAGTTAGCTTATCCTATTCACTTTGAGAAGGTCCAATAAATCTATCTTATCTATAACTCACAAATAATAAATAGAAAGACTAATGAATACACTGGGAACACTAAACATATTATTAGAAAGAAGAAAACATGATATTTTAAGTTGAATTTCACTTTTACTTAATGTGTGTATGTGTGTGATTTCTTCTCTTATTCTATATGAAACTTTGTAAAAATATGCATGTTACACAAACACAGCTGTATATAACTAAAGTAATGTAAGTAAATATATTGGTGAGTCAGTATCAATTGTAGCTATAATAAGTAAGCTTATATTAATTAACAATGTCTGATAAAAGCAAGCTAACTACACAGATCAAAACTCAGAATCAGCTCTATAATGAAAACAAATAATTTTACACTTATTTTACATTCTTATTAATAATCATTACAATAAAATTATTTCATCAGTTGAGTAGCTGCTGTTCATGATATTTTTAGTTGTAATCCCAAGAGGCTTATTCAGCTTAGGAAATATAGGTTAGTCTTTAATCCATATACTAAGCTAACACACAGAGTTATTCCTGTAATAAAAATATATAACAATAAAAAATAACAAAAAATGGATATATACACTGCAGTAAAATATTAAAAAAACAAAGAAACTGTATTATTGTTTAATGTGTGCATTAGTTAACTATTCCCTTACTCCTCCTTGGTTCATCATTCCTGATAAGTGGTCATTTATTAATTTTAATTTGTTTTAGGAATCTTTCTATGTGAATTTTAATTTTTTTCTTCTATTTAATGCTCTAATGAATACTGTTATCACCTAATTTTCAAAGTCTTTGGATAAATCAAAGTACAGTAAACAGAAAAATCTGTTGAAATGGTCTTGCCCACTCCAGTGGCATCTGTAGATTTATACCATTAAGAACTGGGTTTTGATACTCATGGTTGGCAGAACACAGCACTTTGTGTAGCTTTGTGCTTAACAGCAAACAACATAAAATAGTGTTTACATATAATACCAGATACATATAAAAATGTTTTATATGTTTCATTATCCATTACTAATGTAACTTCTAGCATTTAAAACTTTATAAAGTTTGTAATCGAGATAACAATAGATACAGGGGATCAAATTTATACAAGTATTTGAAGAAGTATGTGTAACTGCAAACTTTCTTATGATAGTTTTCACTTGAAAGGCAGAGCATACTGCTACAATTGAAGTATTAAATGTCACATAACTGTACAGTAAACTCTAGAACAGTTACATAGTTTCTTTCATTTGCTCACATAGAACATACTGTAATATATTTATTGATAAAAAAAAAGACTGAACATCAGGTAGTGACACAATGTGATTAAGTCTATTGTGTATGTATATCATAAAAATATCAATTTTATGAAGTACTGTCCTACACCTACAAAGCCTATAAAATATGTAAATAAGAGGGCCTGAAATTCATTATACACAATATGTAAATTTATAATAATATGAAATTGGAACCACAAGATTAAAATTTATCCATCACATATGAAAATAAAACTTACACAGGAACAGTCAGGTTTGTTGCCTCTGGATCAATTGTCAAATCTGAAGAGGCAGTAGTACTATTCCTGGCAGCTAATGTAATTGCATCTTGTAATATTCCATGCATTGCCTGCAAAGCAAAGCTCAGTGTTATTATCTTCTAGAAGTACATGATACAACATATGGAAAATGTTGCGACCAACATTTATAATTATCAACTATGAACTTATAAAAAAGACAATGTAATTTATAAACTGATTCATAACAGTGTAAAAATTAACTGAAGTGTCTCTATACATAAGGTTTCCATATATTGAAAATGTTATATAAAAATGTCAGATAATATATATATAATTTATGATGTATTTATTCTACTTTGAAACATTCAGTTTTTTTTTCAAATTACATGTGTATATAATTTCACTATGAGTCAAATATTAAACTTGAGGACATATGTACAGAAAAAAGCTGATATAAATCAAAGACAATATTTATATTACAAGTTGCTAATTTATTGTGAGAAAGCCTATAATTAAAGGCAGTGGCAAAACATCCAAAATGAATGCACCAAACACTTGAAATAGAAAAAAGAACATCACACGATGAAAAGAACAACTTAGAAGGAAGAATCTTATATGAATGTGAAAACCAGTTTATCATCCCAAGTCATAGTAAGATCTCATTGTAATGTAAATATTTTGGGTCTAGAACAAGATATCTGTTATCTTTTAACAGATAAGTCATGAAGGTGTGCCATTTATTTTTTGATGTTCACTTCCCAAAGTGGTGTTGTCTCAGTGATCCACCACCACAGGGTCTCTCACATAGCTTTAGAAAATTGATGAGACATTATTTTATATTTTTTCCAGAAACTATTGCCTTAAATAGAATGACCCATGAGAACTATCAAGGAAAAGGCATCCATAAAAAGATAATACCAAAGAGTGGGTGCTTCAAAAGGAATAGAAAAAATATGAATATTCTGTTCAGCAATCAAAAAAATGCTTATTCCCAAGAAAGAAAAACAAGATCTAAATGAATTCACACAAAAATATTTAACTTTGGCACAAGGCCCCACTGCAACATTCCTCTTTATTTTAGATAAACCTGGAGAAAAACACACATAATGGTGAGATACAATTCCAAAGTAAAACAAAACAAATTGAGAATTAGAATGAAGTGAAACAAACCTAGTACATGCTACCCATTTCCAATTTGTTGCAAAGACAACAAACAGCCTAGAGAAAGATAATAACAGGTAGAATAGCCTGTACTCCCTTACATAGATGCTGGCTGGTGCCAGGAACCCAAGTCTTGGGGAGGAAAAAGGGTACCAGGGGTTAAGAAGGTAGGAAAAGAAATAGAAGGACAGGTCTCTCCAATGAAACCCAAATAACCCATGGAAACATAGTAAAAGACAAATGTAGAAAGTTAAAAGAAGGTTG